>NC_061508.1:171046059-171182225 GCF_022539505.1 Lolium rigidum
GGCTTGCTATAGAAATCTAGCTACTTAGGTGCTAGGATTAGGGAAAGATTCCCTTCTATTACTAGTCTAGGTTTCCATTAGAACCGATGCGAAGTTGACTCCATTGACTTCTTTGATTGGATTCTTCATCTTGTTGCAGTTGACTCCTTTGTCTTCGAGTTCCACGGTAGTTTTTCCTTCGGTGCATTGCTCTAAGAAGGGGGTTCAAACGAGATAGAATGAGTACGAGCGTACTCAGCAAGTTCATATTAGGAAATATGTGTATCATGCACTAGCTACAGCCATAGACCGAGAAAGTCATAGGCCAATGCAAGTTTTTGTAAACATTTCTTTAAAAGGTTTATTTTATTCCGAAAACTATGCCCGTCGGTCTTCACGAGTTGACCAGAACTTCGTGGAGTTCCTTTCCTGCCGCGTTCGCAGTTCCCTTCCCGGAACAGGGAGTGACAGTCACAATTCAGTATCCTCTGCAGAGGTGCGTTACTTTTCCCATAAGAGACCTTATCCTTGTTGCCAACCGGGCGTATACTTTCCCGTCCACACTTCCTTTGGTGTGAGGCCAGGTGTAAGATCCAAGTCCACACCGCCTTCTCCGCGACCGCAAACCCACCCTTTTGTCCGACCCTACACCTCCAGTAGACTTCCCCGATAATACGGCTTTACTCATGGTGTACTCCGGACAATCCTTCATAGATCGGAAGAGATTAACATCACCAATGGATGGGGATTTAAAAGGATTTCCCAACCTATTGCGGCAGTGCCTCCAGCACCCCACCGTCTCTCCGATCCGTTGGCGTGCAGAAGGGAAAAGATACGAGCTGACTTCCCCAGAGCCATTATAGATCTTATGGTCAACGCGATATGTACGGCGCTAGAATCACTCTGGACGGCATTGGTAATTAATCCTAGGGTGATATAACCCATGCAATGGAACCTCCACCATATCAACACATACCATGGTTCCATTGCCCACCACATAGTCATATTCATAATTGTAAAATAATACTTTGCTTTTCAATGCATGAGTGATAAGTATAGTACTTTGCATATAGTTTGATAAAAATAATCAAATGACATGAGCAAGCGATGAACTTGCCTTTCTTGACTGCAAGATTATGCGAGGCAAAAGCTTCGATACGTGATAACTCCAAATGCTGAAATACCATCATCGTCCGGTAAGGACAATGTTTAAAGAACTGGCAATAATGCTATAATGCATAATATGAGATGCAATCGTCCCGAGCGTAACCTAACCTCGATGATTTAGGATATATGAGTTGTAAAGATTTCTTTAGGGTTGGTTGCACTTTTAGAATGGTTCTCAAACAAGGTTCTTATTAGGGTTTGGTTATATTAGCATCATAATCAAGTGATATAAGACATCATAACAATCATACACATAAAGAATAGTAGTGGAATAATATGTGAAGAACAGTTGTCAATTTTAAGTTCTACAGGACATGGTTGATGATTACTTATACTATACTTCAAAAAGAATAACTTTTGAAGAACATGTTAATTAAGAATTAATGAGTATTTCAAAGAAGGATTGGGGCTTCTAAGGTTTGATTAGCATTTGTACTTCAAAAGAATAACTTTTGAAGAACAGGTTAAATAAGAATATGAACTACTATACATAGGAGCTAAGTGCTATTAGGGTTTACTAATAGGATCTGGTTGGTGCTTCAAGTAGAAGTGATCTACATGTAGCAAGTATTAGTAGGTTTATTACTATGGTTTCTCCTAAGCATTATATCAAAGGATGGTTATCAAGGTGTTGCTATGAGTTAGGGTTTACTATGACTTCATATTTGCTTTACCAAATAATTTCTAATAGTTTCTAAGCTAAGTGGCCATCATTTCCTAAGTAGGGTTTAGTGGAATAGAAGCATGTGATGTGATTTGCTACACAAGGTTGGTATTAGGGTTTATCATCATGGTGCTACTAGGGTTTGATGGTTGAGGTTGGTTCTAATGGTGTGATACTAAGTATGAGTATTAATGGTGCTAACATATTAACAAGTTAGGGTTTATACCTAGGTGGCACTAATTGGTTATACAAGTTTTGTTCAAGGATAAAGACATGAAATGATGACTCATGTGAATTGGTTCTATGTTGGTGGATCATGACTTGTATTTGTTGGTCACATAATAAGGTTCTCTAGATAAAGGGAAATTCACATGATCACATGTGATAAGCAACTAGGGTTTTAGGGTTAAAGCATTTTCAAATGTTCACATACAATAATGGGATCCAGATTCTAACTTATAATAAAACTAGGGTTTCTAAATTATGATCCAATTCTTAAAGTAATACTTGGTACTAGAATTAATGTGATTAAGTACTTGGAATAAAATTATTAATAATTTTAACATGCTATTAATTTTTAGAGGGTTTAAGAGTTAAAATAATTACTAGTTAGAGTTTATGAATTACCATTAATATTTAAGTTAATGCAAATATGGTAAATAAAATTTAATCCTAACATTTTATTTAGTTACTGAATAGTTAAAATTTAATTTTGGAATTTCACTAATTATTGATTTCAAATTGTATTTTAAATAATTGAAATGGCATAATTAATAAGGTTAAAAATAAATGAATTTTTATTTTGACACACATTTTTGTTTTATATTTTATTTGAATAGAGTTTATTTTTGTGAGCATTTTGATATATTATTCATATTTTTCTGAGTTGAAATGAATTTGATCTATTTCTGTAAAGTTTCAGCTATTTTCTGGAATTTGAAATTAAACAAAAAGGCTAAACATACCGATTCGTTTCTAGTCTGAGAGACAGACATGTGGGGTCTGGTCCAGGTCAGCTGCCTCGTTGGCAGTTGACCGAGTCAAAGTGGTCAACGGTCCCACTGCCACGTCGACATCACCGGCGGCTTGACGCCGGCGAGGCAGAACGCGACGGCGACGCCGAATTAGGCTCCCCGGGATGATCTACTATATGTTTCTGGACCCCCATGACCTACTGAGCCCGATGGTGTGGTCGTCTACTCGAATAGCTCACCGGAGCATCACCGGCATCCATGTGCTGCGGCGGCGCACTCCGGTGAATGATGAATCTCGAGCTACAGATGGATCTAGGAAGCAAGAGTAGATGCTGGAGATGCGTGTGCTCACCAGGAAGACGACAAGACCCTCGGCGAGGCTTGAGGTGGTCGGAGACGACGGCGATTGGCGATTTCCCGGCGATGTGCCGCAGAAGGGATCGATGCAATTGAGACGATTCCTAGCTCCCCTGGACGATTGCTTGCGCCCGGATGCTCCTCTCGACGAGGCGCTCCTCCACGACCAAACGGCGGCCTCCGGGGTGACTCCAGTCGACGGCACCGTGGTGGTCACCGGCGACCAGTAGAGAAAGAACACGAGGAATTGAGGGCGTCTGAGAGAGATTGGATGGGCGGTGATGAACAAGGACTACACGGTGACGCTCTCCACCTATTTATAGGCCAAGGGAAGCCTCGAGGACTCGACACGACGACGGCGACGGTGAAGAGGTGGCGGTCTCCGGAAGATGGTCCGGCGAAGATCTTTTCTCTCCGCGGATAGACTCGGACGCGAAACGATTAGGGTGACGTTACGGAACCTTCGCGACATCCGGGCATCCTTATCGTCGACGAGAGCGGTGCCTACTGGCGATGCCGCGCTGTCGACGCCGGAGAAGAAGACGACGACGTTTTTCCCCTTGCACGATTCTTAAAGCAGGCGAAACGGTAAGTGGTTTTGGGCTGGGCCGCGTCTGGGCTGTGTTGGCCTGCTTCGGCTGGTGCGGTACTGGGCTGCTGCGGTGCTGCTCGGCCTGCCAGGTAAGTTTCCCTCTCTTTCTCTTTTCAAACTTTCTATTTTCTATTTTTTTTTATTTTTTTATTTTCTGTTTTGATATTTGAATTCAAATTTGAATTCTGTTTTGTTTTGCAGGTTCTAAAACATTTGAATATCAAAGCCATTTGATAATGCCACCTACTGTATTGTTTTGTTTTCAAACAACTATTATATAATTGATTTACTTTGTGTTCCTATGAGACACAATTCAAATTTTCAGATAGATATGATTTTAGGGTTTATCTCAATTGCTTTGTTAATTAAGGAATTAAACATGTTTTAATTGATTTGAAATGTAGAACATGTGCATGGTGAACACATTCTATTTTTCTAGTACTTACCCATAGTGATCATTCACATATAATTTAATTATGGCTAGGGTTTAACAAATGGTAAAGGAAATGGAATTGGTTCATGATTTTATGTGAATGATAGTTCTTAAGATTTAAGAAAGTAATTTGGATATTGGTTTCACTCAACTCACCAAATGATATTTAGTCCAAAGCATATGTGGCTTGGTTTATACTTGTGATCCATGATACACAAGTTGGGACATATTATTTTATGTGGAGTGAATTCTATGTGAAAGGTTTAGGGTTTTGCATAAGCTTCACTAAATTGAAGTATAAATAGGCATGAGGTATGGCAGGGTTCTAATTATAATCCAAGTTAATCCATGGGTTGGAATTCAAATGTAGTTTAGGGTTTAAGTAGTGATCACCAATGTGATACACAACTAGGATTAGAATATGAGCATAAGCCTTGGTTATGTTTCACTAATGAAACATGGCTCTTATCTACAAGATTAAAGGTTGGTTTAAACAAGTAAGATGTAATACTACTCTAAAATTCTCTAGGATAGACATGGCTATGGTTAGCATCTATAATCTCTCTCACTTCTAAATGTCTTGTAATAGCCTAAGGTCCTACTCAAGATATGATGATATGATCCTCTAAATATATGGTTTGCCTAGGGATTCTACCTTGCAATATTCTGTAGCTTGTTCTTCAGGAAATCTGACAAACCTTCTTCTTGTGGTATGCCTCCACCTCCTAGCTTCTTCATTTTGATCCTAGCTAATTCATATGTAAGGTCTCAAGTGTTTGGTTTCCTTGTAGCATGGTACAAGATGTCCAAATGGATGAAGGGTGTGGCTCTATTTATAGGCTTGGGCAAGCTCTAGTATCATGACACATAGGTGGTGACTCTTGTGTTGGTTTGATGAGTAAGGTGCTTGGGTGTCATGCCCTCATCCATAGCAATCCTTTGAGCATGAGGTGGCAAAGCTTTGGATGCAAGTCATGTAGATATTTTCATCCTATGTGGCAAGATCATTATCCTCTCATATGATTTATTTTTGGTTAGCCAAGTGGCATTTGTTACTAAATATCTTGTGGATGGTTTTATTATTGTGGATGAGTCACTATATCATATTGGATTGGATTTATATTATAATATTGATCAAAAGATCAAGGTTGAAGGTTATTCCTCAAATTTGGATAGTTGGTGTTTGATTTCACCAAGGCATGATCATAAGTGTTTCAAAATACTCATAGTTTGTTTTATTCAAATAGTTTGGACTATAATTCGTAATGTAAATGGATTTAGTTTTATGATATTCCATGTATTTAATAAGTTATGATTTAAATAAGAATGTGTGGCTTTTATGCACTTTAGACCCTGTGGTTTAACTTATTTATAAGTGAATTAATTTACACACAAAGGTAGTTGCTAACTTTCAAGTGTTAATAAGTTAGGGTTTGATTCTTAAAGAATGTGTTGTTGTAAGGAATGTCATGTTGAGATCCTTTATAAAATCTTATAGTTGACCCTTACTTAAGGTGTTGTTTGTTGTAAATCTACTTCTATTTGATCTAGCCCATAGATCAAATCATCTCTACCCAAAATAAGGTTTTAGCAAAGATCACGAGTGAAGTTTATAGCGCTTGACTTGATGAGCAACTTCAATTCCAGCAAGTCAAGTGAAACTTCGATTCTTGTGACGAGTTTTATTTGAAAGCGCGAAAATTCCCCGGATTTTCTATGCATGAATGCAATGCACACTTTGGTGTTCTCTCATTTTATTGCCTCTAAACCTGGGATATTACAGCCTCTCCCCTTAAACTGAACTTCGTCCCGAAGTTCGAACGCTCTCATGTTTCGGAATGTTGAAATATCTTGAACAGATCACCATCCTTCAACTCCATGGTGATCATACTAGATATAATTGGATATATCCCTTATCCAGATCCTTCCTGGAATCTTCTAATGACTGGCACTGATATTTTCTTCAATTCTATGGTTTCTTCCAACACTCTATGCTTATAGGCTTACTCTCCAAAGATTCTTGGCTTAGGACATCTTATTGAGTTAATGGACTTTACTAATGGCTATGGTGACATCTTCCTATTTGGGTACTCAAAGCTTGGTTCTACTAGCTGCGGTAATCCAGCTGCGGTGTAATATGGCACTATGGTGTACCAGCTGCGATGTTCAAACCTCGATTCTAAAGGATTCATTTAAAGCAGGGTATTGTTTTTTTCTTACTACCATAACGAAAGTAATGGTACTTCGTAAGGTGTTTACAATAAGCATGGTCCTGGTGGTTTATTCCTACGAATGGATTAGACTCATTTAGTCCATCCAATCATGGCTTCTAGTTTATGCTAGTTACCTTTCTTTTGGTTTCTTTAGGTTCCATGAAAGGAATCTTTCTAATAGGCTTATGTTTTGGTATAGTCAAACCCTTCGGTCTTTTGTTTTCTTAGACTTTGATTGTCCTCCGACATCTTCTTCATCCAACTTCATTATCTTAAGCTTACTTAAGTTCTCTTGGTTTTGAGTAATTACAATTACCCACTCAAGTTAAGGTCTAACCCTTACTTCCTCGAGATATGAACCTTGGCTTCTGGTCTGACAATCTCCTGAGAGTATTTTTATATGGGTACTTCCCAACAACCTTATAAAAATAAGATCGGACTTCCTCTCAGTTCAGACCTTTTTCTCCGTCTATCATACTCCAAATCATATTTTAATAGTTCTCCTTCAGCCTTCCTCTCCCCCTTGGAGTTTACTAATAATCTTCAAACTTCCTTTCTTTTAATCATTAAACTCCAAGGATAGGTAGTTGGTTTATATTTTTTTTTACCTTACTAAAGTCTCACGAAGAATTCTTTGCGGTGTATCCACACAGTTGTGGGTATCCGATGCGAATCCTCCGACTAAATATTTACCAACTACAAGATACCAGCTGTGAAATACTAGCTGCGGAATCCCCCTTTCTTTTAGGGTAAAGAAATGTTCAGGCTGTGGGCTATCTGGTACCAGCTGCAGACTACCTAGTACCAGATGTGGCTTATTGGATACCAGCTGTGGCCATGTTATGGTTCTAGTCAATATCTACTTACCAACTGTGGCTACTTTTATAGTTTTAGTTAAGATATACCTTACTTCACATTCTTTCTCTTCATGGTTATCCTATATCAGCTGCGGTCTTATGATACCAGCTGCGACTTCATTTGTCTATTTTCCTTCTTCTAGGGTTTGTTTTGCAAGATAACCACTTGTTGATACTATGAAAATAGTATTGTAAGTGACTTCACTTGCCTTCCCTTCTTCCATAATGAATATGGCTCTACTTCTTCTGCTCCATATTCACTATTTTCTTCACTTTCATGATACTTCCATGTTGAAGTACCCCTTGATTAAGGATAAAAGTGAGTTTTGGATTGGTCCTACCTTTAGAGTATTGTGGTTGCTTCCCACAATTTTACTTCCTTCTTTAAGTGAACCATCATCTTGACTTCAAAATCTTCAGATTTCGTCACTCCCTCACACGAATACCTTTACCCTCTAGACCTATAACATCAAGTAAGAGCTTGATATTGCAACATGCATTTGCATATCAAAGTCAAACTTCATGTATGGATCTAGTCAATCAATGAAGATTCAAGAAAATCCAAGAAAATCCAGCTTTGTGCATACAATACACATCTTTATATGCCTGAATATAGTAGTTGGGTAAGACATCCCTAAACATCAGGATCATATGTGTAGTATATAACACCACATAAGATAGGTTTTGGTTGTGATACTTAGCACAAATACGTGAATTTCTACTATTTGTCTCAACATTTATCTCCATTGCACATTTGCAATGAGACAACTTGAAACAGAATGGCTTGGGATAGTTGAATTTAACCTAGTTTTCTTTGGAAGTACTAACAAAATAGTATACCATATATATGTGCTATTGAGGACTACTTCCTATAATACAATTAGTTCTAACATGTTTACTCTAAACACATGATTGTTTAGAATACACCACCTATAACTCTAGGATTTCTCTATGTGATAAGCTCTAAATAAGCCTTCTTTAAA
Organism: Lolium rigidum; assembly: GCF_022539505.1. Classification (NCBI taxonomy): domain Eukaryota; kingdom Viridiplantae; phylum Streptophyta; class Magnoliopsida; order Poales; family Poaceae; genus Lolium; species Lolium rigidum. The sequence continues at coordinate 171,054,279 of NC_061508.1, forward strand.
TTAAGGACTATGGTTCTAACATTCTTGACACAGTTATTAGGATTTTAAGGCCTAAGCTTTCGAACTATTCCCTAAATCCTTACTCCTTATCATTCTTTTGTTATCGTACTTATGATGTTCTACTCCATCATACCATGATTCTCAAGTGAATCATATAGGATTACCAACTTTACCATGAAAAGTAGAGTTGTATAACTCTTATCACTCTTCCTTACCTCCTATGATTGACTCATCATAGACATATACTACCTTATATAACTTATCTCCCTTACTTAACATCGGTCATTTGACATTTTTAATGACTCTTACTTAACTATAACTTGCATTGGTATACTTCTTCCAATAGGATATCTTCCTTATGGTTGTATCCTCTCTTTGGACTACCATGTATTGTATACCAACTATGGTCTACTACCACCATTTATCTTAAACTCCAATGGTGTTCTAATTATTTGGAATGAAGCAAGATAACTAACTAACTTCACTTAAGAAGTATAGATAAGAAAGATTGACTCAAGTGTGTCAGGATTATTCTCAAGTGAATACCCATCTCAAGTCAAAAGAATAGTTGGTTTAGCATAGTTGGCTTAACTAAGATACTTCCTATAGACACTACCAAACCTATAGGTCTCCTTTAAAGGGTTTTAATCCTAGGGTCAAAGCATTTGCTCTGATACCAGCTGTGATGACCCGGCGTACCACTCGCATGGTGTAGTACACAAGTCGTTGACATAACACAAGTGAAACACCGTTCCACCCATATTACATCTCTCGAGTGGTACAACGAAACATATGCGAGTCCAAGGTATGTCTATAGAAGTACACACGAATAGTTTACATAAGATCCACACAACCTCCTACTTTACAGTGAGGTAAAACTTCAAATAAAGCTCCAGAAGAACGACTCGTAATCTATCTTATTGCTAACTCGAGTTCAAGAGCTACTTGGCTTGCTATAGAAATCTAGCTACTTAGGTGCTAGGATTAGGGAAAGATTCCCTTCTATTACTAGTCTAGGTTTCCATTAGAACTGATGCAGAAGTTGACTCCATTGACTTCTTTGATTGGATTCTTCATCTTGTTGCAGTTGACTCCTTTGTCTTCGAGTTCCACGGTAGTTTTTCCTTCGGTGCATTGCTCTAAGAAGGGGGTTCAAACGAGATAGAATGAGTACGAGCGTACTCAGCAAGTTCATATTAGGAAATATGTGTATCATGCACTAGCTACAGCCATAGACCAGAAAGTCATAGGCCAATGCAAGTTTTTGTAAACATTTCTTTAAAAGGTTTATTTTATTCTGAAAACTATGCCCGTCAGTCTTCACGAGTTGACCAGAACTTCGTGGAGTTCCTTTCTGCCGCGTTCGCAGTTCCCTTCCCGGAACAGGGAGTGACGAGTCACAATTCGGTATCCTCCGCAGAGGTGCGTTACTTTTCCCATAAGAGACCTTATCCTTGTTGCCAACCAGGCGTATACTTTCCCGTCCACACTTCCTTTGGTGTGAGGCCAGGTGTAAGATCCAAGTCCACACCGCCTTCTCCGCGACTGCAAACCCACCCTTTTGTCCGACCCTACACCTCCAGTAGACTTCCCCCGATAATACGGCTTTACTCATGGTGTACTCCGGACAATCCTTCATAGATCGGAAGAGATTAACATCACCAATGGATGGGGATTTAAAAGGATTTCCCAACCTATTGCGGCAGTGCCTCCAGCACCCCACCGTCTCTCCGATCCGTTGGCGTGCAGAAGGGAAAAGATACGGCTGACTTCCCCGAGCCATTATAGATCTTATGGTCAACGCGATATGTACGGCGCTAGAATCACTCGGACGGCATTGGTAATTAATCCTAGGGTGATATAACCCATGCAATGGAACCTCCACCATATCAACACATACCATGGTTCCATTGCCCACCACATAGTCATATTCATAATTGTAAAATAATACTTTGCTTTTCAATGCATGAGTGATAAGTATAGTACTTTGCATATAGTTTGATAAAAATAATCAAATGACATGAGCAAGCGATGAACTTGCCTTTCTTGACTGCAAGATTATGCAGGCAAAAGCTTCGATACGTGATAACTCCAAATGCTGAAATACCATCATCGTCCGGTAAGGACAATGTTTAAAGAACTGGCAATAATGCTATAATGCATAATATGAGATGCAATCGTCCCGAGCGTAACCTAACCTCGATGATTTAGGATATATGAGTTGTAAAGATTTCTTTAGGGTTGGTTGCACTTTTAGAATGGTTCTCAAACAAGGTTCTTATTAGGGTTTGGTTATATTAGCATCATAATCAAGTGATATAAGACATCATAACAATCATACACATAAAGAATAGTAGTGGAATAATATGTGAAGAACAGTTGTCAATTTTAAGTTCTACAGGACATGGTTGATGATTACTTATACTATACTTCAAAAAGAATAACTTTTGAAGAACATGTTAATTAAGAATTAATGAGTATTTCAAAGAAGGATTGGGGCTTCTAAGGTTTGATTAGCATTTGTACTTCAAAAGAATAACTTTTGAAGAACAGGTTAAATAAGAATATGAACTACTATACATAGGAGCTAAGTGCTATTAGGGTTTACTAATAGGACTGGTTGGTGCTTCAGTAGAAGTGATCTACATGTAGCAAGTATTAGTAGGTTTATTACTATGGTTTCTCCTAAGCATTATATCAAAGGATGGTTATCAAGGTGTTGCTATGAGTTAGGGTTTACTATGACTTCATATTTGCTTTACCAAATAATTTCTAATAGTTTCTAAGCTAAGTGGCCATCATTTCCTAAGTAGGGTTTAGTGGAATAGAAGCATGTGATGTGATTTGCTACACAAGGTTGGTATTAGGGTTTATCATCATGGTGCTACTAGGGTTTGATGGTTGAGGTTGGTTCTAATGGTGTGATACTAAGTATGAGTATTAATGGTGCTAACATATTAACAAGTTAGGGTTTATACCTAGGTGGCACTAATTGGTTATACAAGTTTTGTTCAAGGATAAAGACATGAAATGATGACTCATGTGAATTGGTTCTATGTTGGTGGATCATGACTTGTATTTGTTGGTCACATAATAAGGTTCTCTAGATAAAGGGAAATTCACATGATCACATGTGATAAGCAACTAGGGTTTTAGGGTTAAAGCATTTTCAAATGTTCACATACAATAATGGGATCCAGATTCTAACTTATAATAAAACTAGGGTTTCTAAATTATGATCCAATTCTTAAAGTAATACTTGGTACTAGAATTAATGTGATTAAGTACTTGGAATAAAATTATTAATAATTTTAACATGCTATTAATTTTTAGAGGGTTTAAGAGTTAAAATAATTACTAGTTAGAGTTTATGAATTACCATTAATATTTAAGTTAATGCAAATATGGTAAATAAAATTTAATCCTAACATTTTATTTAGTTACTGAATAGTTAAAATTTAATTTTGGAATTTCACTAATTATTGATTTCAAATTGTATTTTAAATAATTGAAATGGCATAATTAATAAGGTTAAAAATAAATGAATTTTTATTTTGACACACATTTTTGTTTTATATTTTATTTGAATAGAGTTTATTTTTGTGAGCATTTTGATATATTATTCATATTTTTCTGAGTTGAAATGAATTTGATCTATTTCTGTAAAGTTTCGGCTATTTTCCGGAATTTGAAATTAAACAAAAAGGCTAAACATACCGATTCGTTTCTAGTCCGAGAGACGGACATGTGGGGTCTGGTCCAGGTCAGCTGCCTCGTTGGCGGTTGACCGAGTCAAAGTGGTCAACGGTCCCACTCGCCACGTCGACATCACCGGCGGCTTGACGCCGGCGAGGCGAAACGCGACGGCGACGCCGAATTAGGCCCCCGGGATGATCTACTATATGTTTCTGGACCCCCATGACCTACTGAGCCCGATGGTGTGGTCGTCTACTCGAATAGCTCACCGGAGCATCACCGGCATCCATGTGCTGCGGCGGCGCACTCCGGTGAATGATGAATCTCGAGCTACAGATGGATCTAGGAAGCAAGAGTAGATGCTGGAGATGCGTGTGCTCACCAGGAAGACGACAAGACCCTCGGCGAGGCTTGAGGTGGTCGGAGACGACGGCGATTGGCGATTTCCCGGCGATGTGCCGCAGAAGGGATCGATGCAATTGAGACGATTCCTAGCTCCCCTGGACGATTGCTTGCGCCCAGATGCTCCTCTCGACGAGGCGCTCCTCCACGACCAAACGGCAGCCTCCGGGGTGACTCCAGTCGACGGCACCGTGGTGGTCACCGGCGACCGGTAGAGAAAGAACACGAGGAATTGAGGGCGTCTGAGAGAGATTGGATGGGCGGTGATGAACAAGGACTACACGGTGACGCTCTCCACCTATTTATAGGCCAAGGGAAGCCTCGAGGACTCGACACGACGACGGCGACGGTGAAGAGGTGGCGGTCTCTGGAAGATGGTCTGGCGAAGATCTTTTCTCTCCCGCGGATAGACTCGGACGCGAAACGATTAGGGTGACGTTCTGGAACCTTCTGCGACATCCGGGCATCCTTATCGTCGACGAGAGCGGTGCCTACTGGCGATGCCGCGCTGTCGACGCCGGAGAAGAAGACGACGACGTTTTTCCCCTTGCACGATTCTTAAAGCAGGCGAAACGGTAAGTGGTTTTGGGCTGGGCCGCGTCTGGGCTGTGTTGGCCTGCTTCGGCTGGTGCGGTACTGGGCTACTGCGGTGCTGCTCGGCCTGCCAGGTAAGTTTCCCTCTCTTTCTCTTTTCAAACTTTCTATTTTCTGTTTTTATTTTTATTTTCTGTTTTGATATTTGAATTCAAATTTGAATTCTGTTTTGTTTTGCAGGTTCTAAAACATTTGAATATCAAAGCCATTTGATAATGCCACCTACTGTATTGTTTTGTTTTCAAACAACTATTATATAATTGATTTACTTTGTGTTCCTATGAGACACAATTCAAATTTTCAGATAGATATGATTTTAGGGTTTATCTCAATTGCTTTGTTAATTAAGGAATTAAACATGTTTTAATTGATTTGAAATGTAGAACATGTGCATGGTGAACACATTCTATTTTTCTAGTACTTACCCATAGTGATCATTCACATATAATTTAATTATGGCTAGGGTTTAACAAATGGTAAAGGAAATGGAATTGGTTCATGATTTTATGTGAATGATAGTTCTTAAGATTTAAGAAAGTAATTTGGATATTGGTTTCACTCAACTCACCAAATGATATTTAGTCCAAAGCATATGTGGCTTGGTTTATACTTGTGATCCATGATACACAAGTTGGGACATATTATTTTATGTGGAGTGAATTCTATGTGAAAGGTTTAGGGTTTTGCATAAGCTTCACTAAATTGAAGTATAAATAGGCATGAGGTATGGCAGGGTTCTAATTATAATCCAAGTTAATCCATGGGTTGGAATTCAAATGTAGTTTAGGGTTTAAGTAGTGATCACCAATGTGATACACAACTAGGATTAGAATATGAGCATAAGCCTTGGTTATGTTTCACTAATGAAACATGGCTCTTATCTACAAGATTAAAGGTTGGTTTAAACAAGTAAGATGTAATACTACTCTAAAATTCTCTAGGATAGACATGGCTATGGTTAGCATCTATAATCTCTCTCACTTCTAAATGTCTTGTAATAGCCTAAGGTCCTACTCAAGATATGATGATATGATCCTCTAAATATATGGTTTGCCTAGGGATTCTACCTTGCAATATTCTGTAGCTTGTTCTTCAGGAAATCCGACAAACCTTCTTCTTGTGGTATGCCTCCACCTCCTAGCTTCTTCATTTTGATCCTAGCTAATTCATATGTAAGGTCTCAAGTGTTTGGTTTCCTTGTAGCATGGTACAAGATGTCCAAATGGATGAAGGGTGTGGCTCTATTTATAGGCTTGGGCAAGCTCTAGTATCATGACACATAGGTGGTGACTCTTGTGTTGGTTTGATGAGTAAGGTGCTTGGGTGTCATGCCCTCATCCATAGCAATCCTTTGAGCATGAGGTGGCAAAGCTTTGGATGCAAGTCATGTAGATATTTTCATCCTATGTGGCAAGATCATTATCCTCTCATATGATTTATTTTTGGTTAGCCAAGTGGCATTTGTTACTAAATATCTTGTGGATGGTTTTATTATTGTGGATGAGTCACTATATCATATTGGATTGGATTTATATTATAATATTGATCAAAAGATCAAGGTTGAAGGTTATTCCTCAAATTTGGATAGTTGGTGTTTGATTTCACCAAGGCATGATCATAAGTGTTTCAAAATACTCATAGTTTGTTTTATTCAAATAGTTTGGACTATAATTCGTAATGTAAATGGATTTAGTTTTATGATATTCCATGTATTTAATAAGTTATGATTTAAATAAGAATGTGTGGCTTTTATGCACTTTAGACCCTGTGGTTTAACTTATTTATAAGTGAATTAATTTACACACAAAGGTAGTTGCTAACTTTCAAGTGTTAATAAGTTAGGGTTTGATTCTTAAAGAATGTGTTGTTGTAAGGAATGTCATGTTGAGATCCTTTATAAAATCTTATAGTTGACCCTTACTTAAGGTGTTGTTTGTTGTAAATCTACTTCTATTTGATCTAGCCCATAGATCAAATCATCTCTACCCAAAATAAGGTTTTAGCAAAGATCACAGTGAAGTTTATAGCGCTTGACTTGATGAGCAACTTCAATTCCAGCAAGTCAAGTGAAACTTCAGTTACTGTGACAGGTTTTATTTGAAAGCGCGAAAATTCCCCGGATTTTCTATGCATGAATGCAATGCACACTTTGGTGTTCTCTCATTTTATTGCCTCTAAACCTGGGATATTACAACAGCCGTCAAAGAGTTTCTCGAGTTCATTGTAGACTTCCTTATACGCGATCATGCTATCATTAATTGCGTCGCACTTATTCATCACCGGTTGAGCTACCAACTGGGAGTCGCCGAAGATTTTAAGGCGAGTAGCACCGCACGCTTTTTCCATCTTCATCCCATGTATAAGTGCTTCATATTCCGCTTCATTATTGGACGCATTGAGGAACGTCATCCGCAGTATGTACTTCATTTTGTCGCCTTGAGGTGATACGAGTATAACTCCTGCTCCAGCTCCCTCCAATCTTTTGGACCCGTCGAAGTTCATGGTCCAAGTACTCGATAAATCCGGAGGTCCCGTGTTTTGCAGCTCCATCCACTCTGCCACGAAGTCTGGTAGGATCTGCGATTTTATTGATTTTCTTTTTTCGTAAGTAATGTCCCGAGGAGAAAGCTCTATTCCCCAGAGGGAGACACGTCCTGTAGCTTCTGGATTGTTCAGGATGTTGGAAAGAGGTGGTTCGTTGACCACTACTATCGGATGTGCCGAAAAATAGTGTCGCAACTTTCTTGCTGTTGTGAACATGCCATATGCTAACTTCTAGTACTGCGGGTAGTGTTGCTTTGATGGCGATAAAACTTCACTGATGAAGTATATCGGCCGCTGAACTCCATGGCTTTTTCCTCTTCGTCTCTTTCGACCACAAGGACCGTGCTGACCACCTGAGGTGTGGCTGCGATATATAACAAGAGGGGTTCTTTGTCCTTTGGAGCCACCAGTATAGGGGGTGTCGAGATTGTGCGCTTGAGATCCTCAAAAGCTCTATCTGCTTCTTCGTTCCACTCGAAGTTTTCCCCTTGCTTGATCAAGGCATAAAACGGCAACGCTTTTTATCCTAGCCTGGCGACGAATCTGCTTAAAGCCGCGACTCGCCCAGTTAACTGCAGTATTTCCTTGAGCTTTGTTGGCTTCCTCATCGTTATGATGGCTTGAATTTTTTCCGGATTATCCTCAATCCCCCTTCCTGACACGAAGAATCCGAGGAGTTCTCCTGCAGGAACACCAACACTGGGTTAGAGACCCATGTAGCTTCAGTGTGCAGTTCTTTGATGAATTATGCCTCTCTGAGTCGATTAATCTCAGATAGCCTAGCTTTGCGGTTTGGTTCAGAGAAACACCGCAAAGGTTGTCGAATCGGCCTGGCTCGTGGATCCAGATTAAGAGGGTGCTCGGCAAGTTCCCTGGGTACTCCTGGCATGTCAGCTGGACACCATGCAAAGCTTTCCCAGCACTCACGGAGGAACTCGAAGAGCGCGCTTTCCTATGCGCTATCCTTGTTTGTTGCGATAGCTGTCGTCTTCTTAGGATCCATCGGGTGAATCTGCACTTCCTTTGAGTTCTTGGAGGTGTCGAAAGTTTGTTCCTTAAGCGGCCTTCCTCCATCAGGCAACACATCATAATCAGTTGTTAGCCTTGACGCCATGTACTCTGCCTGCATCCCGAAGGTTTCTGACATTCTGTGGAATTCCTTGTCGCACTTATCTGCCAGAGCGAAACTTCCCTTCACCGTAATTGGGCCCTTGGGTCCGGGGAGCCTCCATAGCAAGTATTTATAATGTGGCACCGCCATGAATCTAGCATAGGCTGGTCGTCCCAGTAGAGCATGATACTGCGATGGGAAATCCACGAATTCAAATTCTAGCTTCTCTCTTCTGTAATTTTCTCGAGTTCCAAACTGAACGTCAAGATTGATCTTTCCCAATGGGTAACTTGGCTTTTCGGGCGTGATGCCGTGGAAGCGCGTGTTAGTTGGTGTTAAATTTGCCAGAGATATGTTCATTTTCCTCAACGTATCTGCGTACATGAGGTTTATGCTGCTCCCTCCATCTATGAACACTCGTGATATGTCGAATCCTGCGATCACTGCTGGCAAGATCATAGCTGCTTGCCCTGGTCGTGGAACTTGAGGTGGGTGATCCGCTTGAGTGAACCCGATGTCCTGTCCCGACCAATTCAAATATTCTATCGTTGGTGGAGGCATCTTCTCTGCCATGAACACTTGTCGCGAAATCACCTTCTGGGCCCTATTCGAGGGCCTGCCTTTCTGAATCATCGCCACTGCTCCATTTGTATCAATGTAAGGACCATTGTCTGGGTTTGCCGCCAGTTGCAACTGATGCTGGTTTTCGTTGGTAATTGCGGGTGGAGGTGGGAGGTGAATCTCACTCCTTGGCCCTTGCGGGTTCCCCCTATTTGCTGCCTGTGTGTTGGCATGTCCTGCGTATCGGTGCAAGGCTTGGAAAGTTCGACAGTCCTTCTGAAGGTGACCCGACTGTCTTTCTCCCTCATTGTCGAGATAAAAATGCATTTGACACAGCCCATTAAAGAGATCGTCGGGTGATATATTGTATGGCCGCTGGAACCTTGGTCGATTATTTTGCCTGCTAGAACTTGGCGCGTCTCTATGGTCACCACGCTGTTCATTGCTTCTCTGATAATCATCCCGATTATTTTCACCGATGTTTCCTCGGAAGCCAGCTGCTACTTGGCCGAGACCGTCATGGTCTGAGTATGGACGAAAATATCGGCGCCTATTTTGATTATTGTTTCTGTTGCGATCCTCCTCGGGTGACCTGTGCCATTTATTATGCACAACATTTCTCTATCTGCCCAACGATTCGCTATGTCCATAAGTTCTTCGATTGTCTTCGGGTTGGATCTACCCGAGTCCTCGATGAAATCTTTCCTCTGGATTCCCGCGACAAACGCGTTTATTTCTCTTTTGTTCAATATATCTTTAGCAGAGTTTTTTATGATGCTCCAGCGTTGGATGTATGTTCTCATTGGTTCACCATACTTTTTCTTGCAAGCCCTTAACTGCTCTATGGATGCGGGCTTTTTGCACGTGGATCGAAAATTCTTCACGAATAACTCTTCAAAAGTTTCCCAGCTGTCGATGGATCCCACTGGTAACTTATTTATCCATGATCTTGCGGCTCCACTGAGATGGACTTGGACGCTCTGCATAGCTGTTGCTCTTGATCCACCCAGCAGTTTTACTGTTTCCAAGAAATCAGTTATCCAATCTTTGGGATCTTGCAAGCCATCGAACTTTTTATAACCATCTAGAAGCTTAAAGCCAGAAGGGACCCGCGTTCTGCGAACTCGTCGAGTAAAACAGGGGAGTCCACACATATCCTCTTCCTCTACTTCTGGCGAATATCGCCTAGATCTATTTTCCCGTGCTCTGTCTACCCGATCCTGAGCTTCTGTATTTCTCGCCACGTCTACTCGTGGAGGGTCTCGTACCACCATGGTGGGTCGAGGACTATTTCGTCTTGGAGCACTTTCAGGTTGTGGTGTACTGGGTCCTGCGAACGTTGTTCCCATGACTCCAACTCCTGTCATGGCCATCTGATACAATGCTTCTCTCGGGTCTCCAGCCGGTGGCTTTGATGCTAATATAAAAGCTTGAGCCGCCATGTACCCAGCTTCCGGTGTTTTGGGGATAATATTCCCTCTTGTGTCTATCGACATAAAGGACATGTCGAGGTTCTGTAGCAGGTACTCCCGCTCATGCTTGGGTATATGCTGCAGTCGAGATCTTCCTCTGTCGCGCGCTGCTCTATGGTTATCACCCTAAGTTGTTGATTGTCGACTTAACTCAGCTCTTCGCCTGCTTGATGCGGAGGCTGTAGTTTTTCTTTCCTCAAGTAACACCTTTTCTTTTTCTATCTTCCGTTTGGCACGAGCGAGTTTATATTGATACGCTTGCATCTCTTCTAATGTAGCGGTGGTAGTCATCGGCTCCGTGCCGCTCATGGCTCTCGTCGCCCTCTCCCAAGATGCTTGTGCAAGTTGCAGCTTTTGAGGAGGTGTGCTCCCGATATACTTGGTTCCCAATCCTCGTGTGAGATCAGCGGGATCGATGTATGGATTTCCCAAATCATCCAAAGCCTCTGATGTTTCCTCGTCTTGGCGACTCGATTCTCCAATTGCATGGACTTGATGATATTTTGTCGCTAGGTTTTTTTCAGGGTTGGTGACACCGTCGTATAGATCGACAAAGACCTCCTGAACGGAAGTCGAAGCTGTCGATGCTCTTTGAGTCGCTGCTCAGATCTGAATATACAGACGACCCGAAGGACATGTTGCCGAAGATATCGGTGAGATTTTCGCTTGAAGCAGGCTTGGTGAAGCTTGGTGGCGAAATCTCTTCATCGCATGTCTCGAACGATGATGATGATCCCGAGAAATCGGAATCGACCGCTGACGGGCCCGATGAAATCGGTACCGCGAGACAATGCGACCCTTCTTTCCCGACGCGGAAGTGGAAGCTTCCAAACGTCATCTCCATTGGCTCCTCTAGGTACGCATATGCATCCACACGGGTGGGAGGGTGGGGAACAAAATCAACGAGACCAGTTTCGATTTGTTTACCTCCGTGCATCGCATTGCTTGCTACCGATGAAGTTGATGATGTTGTCGAAGATGTTGACGATGCCATCGAGATCAGCTCCTTGTCGCCTCCAATCCCCACAGACGGCGCCAATTGACAAGGTATTAACTCATCAATGCCTAGAAGTTGTAGACTTGGGTTTCACGGAAGTAGAGGGAAAGTAGATCTCGAAGGTTTCAGCCGAAAAGGTGCTCGACTGCTAAAAACTAGGGTTGAACTGACAATGAGATTGATCCTTTCTTTTTTCTCTCGACTCCCCCTTATATAGGAGACGGAGCCGAGGGTTTCGTATTATACAAGTTTACAAAACGCCGGGAGACTATCTGTGTTCGTCCCGTGAATTTACAAGTCTCCTTATGCCTAATCTATGTCTATTTACCATAATCGATATTTTAGTAGGCTTCCGGGCTTCATAACCTTCGGATCATGGGCCTTCCTCAAACTACGGGTACCTTCTTCGGCAGGCCCATCCTGGATGCCTATGTCACTGATGTTCCTGTTTCTTCACCTTAACCGCGACCACGGCCGTCACCGCCGCTTCGTCGCGCGCCATTGCCACCATGGTGTAGGCGGACTTCGCCGGTTCTAGCGTCGCCAGCGCGACCTCCGCCGCTTCCGGCGTGGAGATTGGAACTAACAACACCGCCACCACCGGTTGTTGACATCCACGCAGCCGCACCGCGCCAGCTGTCCTCGACACCGGCTACTCCGACTTCGCCATGCGCGGGGGTTTTCCATCGCCATACTCTGTTCCATACGTCCACACTCAAAATGGTTTGGCTGAATCCCTTATTAAGAGGATCAAACTCATTGCAAGACCTTTGTTAATAAATTGCAACTTGCCAGGGTCTTGTTGGGGTCATGCAGTTTTACACGCTGCTGACTTAATACAATTGCGACCTACTGCATATCACAGTACTTCCCCTCTGCAATTGGTACGTGGAAATCAACCTAGTATTTCCCATCTGCGTAAGTTCGGATGTGCTACACACATCCGATCTCACCACCTCAGCGGACATCCATGGTCCCACACAGAAAACTGGGGATCTATGTGGGGTAAAAATCACCGTCGATTATTAAGTACCTGTAACCTCTTACTAGGGACCTATTCACAGCCCGCCCGCTAATCGTATATTTGACGAGGAACATTTCCCGGCATTAGGGGGAGATTTCAAGTACCAGAAAGAATGCCCATAAATTGATTGGAATTCTCTTGCCATTTCAGCCTCCGATCCACGTACCCAAGAGACCGAACTCCAAGTTCAGAAAATCATAAATTTGTAACATCTTGCAAATAATCTGCCAGATTCATTTACTGATCTAAAAGGTGTCACACAATCCTTGAATTCGGCTAGAAATGCGCCCGAAAGAGTGGAGGTACCAACTAAAACACTCAACTACCCGTTCCCAAAAATAGGGGGAGTAGTACGGCCTCTGACCAGGATCCTGCTTCTCGCAAGCAGCAAAGGAGAGTGAGAAGAAACTCCTCAAAGTCGGTAGATGCAAGTCAACTCAATGTTGAAAAACACCTTATGGGTAGTATACACCCAGTGGAAGGGAAACCTCCACAACCTAGCTGCAGCTTGCACAGACTGGCTGGGACATCGGAACATCTAAACTCACGCGTATTGGGAAATCACGAAGAGTTATCAACGGTGCACGAGATATCCATCAACTATATCGATTCTGGAGAATCATTTAACCGTAAGTCTACGATTGTCGACACTTATTTTTCTGCTACTATTGCAAATAACCTTCTTAATGATAATGATCCAAGGACTATCGTTCAGTGTGAAAAAACGCTCTGACTGGCCTCAATGGAAGGATGCAATATAAGCAGAATTAGCCTCGCTTAATACAAGGAACTTATTCACAGAAGCAATACCTACACCTCCTAGTGTTTTCCCTGTGGGATTCAAATGGGTTTTCCTCCGCAAACGGAATGAGAAGAATGAGGTGGTGAGATACAAAGCAAGGCTCGTAGCACAGGGTTTCACGCAGAGACCTGGCATTGATTTCAATGAGACATATTCTCCAGTTATGAGTGGTATCACTTTCCGATATCTAATATCTTTGGCAGTACAAAATCGTCTATCTATGAAGTTGATGGATGTCGTGACCACATATCTTTATGGGTCACTAGATTCAGACATTTACATGAAGGTTCCAGACGGAATCTCTGTCCTGGATGCAAGCGCAAAACGCAACATGTATTGTGTAAAACTGAACAAGTCTTTGTACGGCTTGAAACAGTCGGGACGGATGTGGTACAACCGACTTAGTGAGTTCCTTATACAAAAGGGTTACGCCAACAATGATGATTGCCCATGTGTGTCCATCAAGAAGTCCTCTTCAGGATTTTGTATCATTTCAGTGTATGTCGATGATCTCAACATCATTGGCAACACACATGATATTGATGAAGAACGCAATTATCTAAAGACAGAATTTGAGATGAAGGATTTGGGTCAAACCAAATTTTGATTGGATCTCCAACTCGAGCACCTTCCCTCATGAATAATGGTACACCAAGTTGTCTATATCCAGAAAATATTGGAGAAATTCAATATGGACAAATCCTACCCATCTAAAACTCCCATGGTGGTTTGATCTCTAGACGTAGAGAAAGATCCGTTCAGGCCGAGGTATGATGAAGAAGAAATATTGGGACCCGAGGTTCCATATCTCAGTGCCATTGGAGCGCTTATGTACCTTGCAAATTGTACGAGACCTGACCTCGCATTTGCAGTGAACCTACTTGCTAGACACAGCGCAGCTCCCACCAAACGCTATTGGGCGGGAGTCAATAATATCTTTCGATATCTCCAAGGCACAAAGGATCTTGGCCTATTCTTTCAGTTCCAGAAAACTTAGACTCTAGTATAATTGGATACGCTGATGCTGGCTATTTATCTGATCCCCATAATGCTAGATCGCAGTCCGGCTTTGTGTTCCTACATGGTGGAACGACCATATCATGGAAGTCTTCAAAACAGACTCTGGTTGCAACGTCCATCAATCATTCTGAAATAATTGCATTATATGAGGCATCACGTGAATGCGTGTGGCTTCGCAGAATGATAAACCACAGACAACAGTCATGTGGAGTTGGTTCTATCGAATCACCTACTATTATCTACAAAGATAATGCAGCTTGTGTTGCACAGATACAAACATGATACATAAAGAACAATATCACCAAGCATATTCCCCCTAATTTGTTTTATCCCCATGAACTCCAGAAGAGTGGGGAAATCAACATCTTGCAAGTCAAATCATGTGACATTTTCGCTGATCTATTCACGAAGTCTCTACCAACTTCAACATTCCAGAAATATATTCATGGAATTGGTATGCGACGACTTCGAGATTTGCAAGAATCAGGGGGAGTATCTTCCTGAATTGTTCCTGTTCAAAGCATCATATTATACTCTTTTTTCCATAATGAGTTTACTTTCCAGGTTCTTATTAAGGTTTTTAATGAGGTAATATCAACATAAGATCATATGTCATACTATCCCTTTTCCCCACCGGGATTTTTAGGAAAGTATATACATGACATATATTGTTCTCTAAACTCTATGGATTTTCCATTTTACAAGGTTTTTCTCATATTAAGTTAACAAGGAGGCAATAGCAATTATATGTTGTATCTTTTTCTCCTTATTTTTCCACTGGGTTTGAAGGAGTTTTAACAACATATCATGTACTATTCCTCGTTTTTCCCACAAGATTTGTTTGGAGGACTCCTCACATTTTTTCCACTGAGTTTTTGGAGGAGACTATTTCAAGATAATGAACACTTGCAAGGACAAGCATAGATTAGGGGGAGTGTTAGGATTTAATTAATCATGTAATTAATTAGTTAAATCTTTGCTTGTAACCACATGTGGGAAACCCCCACGATGTGGAACCGACATGTCGTTCCTGGAGCATCGCCTCCAGGAACCGCCTTCTGAACTGTCGCCTCGTTTGGAGACGTATGTTCCCCTGTATATAAGTGCTCAATCATCAATGAAAAGATTACTGGATTCAATCATTTGTTCAATCTCTAGTTCTATCGATTTCTACTCTCAATAGTACATGCCTTAATACCAAGTCTGGTACCATATAGTCCCTCCGCAACTCTATCTCTTAACTGTAACGGAAGGCTTAAAGACATCAATTCCTATTACCCTCTTTAATTTAATTTAATTGGCTGCAATCGATCTTCTAATCTTCGGCTCCAATTCTCCAACTAGCATTATCTTGCAACGATTCCCCTGGCCGCACTTCTATTTTTCCCGTTCCACGTGCCCCATCGTTTCCATACAATGTCCCGTTTCTATCAAGCCCCGGGCACGCTACTTCCCACCGGCTTGATGCCCAAAACGCTGTTCATGTTGGAGAGATTATCTATCGACGAGCTTCCATGGAGGGAGTGGCCTGCTTCTTCCCTCCACTGGATCCCGCTGCCTCCCAGAGTCCCAGATACTTGCCACGTCCAATTCCTTTTTTCTGGCTGCGTGAGGGGTCGAAAGAAGAGGTTGGTTTGATCTACCCGCATCCAGTCAAGTTGCAAGATTCCAATTGCTCATGGTATGTATGTGCAATGTGCTTTCTCATTTGCATCCATCTAAAGGCTCTCATCCCCCCCCCCACCCCCATCGAGCTCTCACCTATCCACAATACCTGTCCTCCTCTTCCACCTCACCGGGCCTCTCCGTCCTCCTCTCCGCCGGAATAGCCATCCGGAGATGGAGAGGAGAGGGCGCCGGAGTAGATAGCTTTAGGATTTGCAGCGTTCTGCCGGTTTTGGGCCTTCTACCCTGTAGTTGGAGCAGAGCGAGTGATCTTCGGGCCAAGATCTCGCTCAGGCTGCTGCTCTTCTGCCTCCTCGTGGTGCTCCGGTGGATGGAGCCGTATGCGTCGGGCAGATCCACAGCCGATGTCTCCGAAAATAAGGCCTTCTCTAGGAGCTCTCCTCTGAAGCCTGGGCGTGTATCCGCGTCTCTTCTCTTGGCCGGCCATGGTGGCGAGGGAGATGGGGTGGTGTGCCTCATGGTGCTCTGCTTTTCCTGGCCGGCCGTGGAGGCGAGGAGGAAGAGCGGAGTACGGCGACACCCTCATCTTGGCTTTCTGCAGGTGGGTGCTGTTCTTGGCGCGTCGGAGTCCTCCCTCTTGCTCGATCTGGTCACTCTAGTGGTGATGGAGAAGGTGGGATGGATGATGCTCCATCGACGCGTCGGTCTCGTTTGGCTGCTACAACTGTGCTTCACAAGCGACGACGTCTGGCGCCGCCGCTATCCGTGGCTTATTATGCCATCTGCAACTCTGGTGCAGAGCTTACCATGAGTTCATCTTCTTCCGCTTCGCCAGGGCGCCACTTCTGCGTGCCAGAGCTCTTGCGGAAGCTCTTCTCCGATCTCAGCTCGGGGCTCATAGTTGACACCACCCCAAGTGGCATGTTCCCCGGCGGTGGCGTCGACTCCTGGGCGACGGATCTCCTGATAGCGGTGGAGAAGACCAAGGACTCGATTGCTTTTCTATTTTTAGTCCTAGGGTCTATTCTGTAAAAGTCGTGGCCTTATCTGTTACTCCCCAATTTGTTAGGGGCCTCGATGTAAGTTGTAACCCACCGACTGATAAATGATGCAGCCTCTGGGACCTTCGGTTCCTCCTTTGTTCAAAAAAAAAATTGCATCCATCTACATGCAATTTTTGATTCTTACAAACGTGATTTTATTTAATTTTGAAGATGAGCTGATGCTATGTGTATTCGAGCTGGTCAATAATCTGCAAAGCATACTTGTGGTAATGTAGTATTTCTTGCTTCTACTAGATCTTGATAACCGATCAGCACCACCTGGCGCATATTATACTGGTTGGATTGCCTTAATGCACGTAATTGTTTCTAAGTGGTGAAATATACATAGGCAGTTGTCGATAACATGCAAATTATTTTCTGAATAAATCTGATTCAATCGAAGAAGATACCTCCGTTCTGTCTGATTCTAAGAGTTCCAATCATTTCTTTGCTCGAATAAATTTTGCAGCTTGCAAGCCTGATCTATCGTATATTTCTCTAGAAGACCTATTCCGTCGCATCCAGCATAAATGAACAGTGATTTTTATTGGCATGCTGCGTATTTGTGTTGATGTGTCTGGTTCATTTTGTGAGGTAAATCCTTTCTGGGAAGACAGGAATTCCTGCTTATTGCATTTATTTCCTGTAATTTCTGAGTTGTTAGTCAACCATAAATTTGTGAAGT
Source organism: Lolium rigidum (assembly GCF_022539505.1). Lineage (NCBI taxonomy): Eukaryota > Viridiplantae > Streptophyta > Magnoliopsida > Poales > Poaceae > Lolium > Lolium rigidum. Next base: position 171,071,856 of record NC_061508.1, read on the forward strand.
TTTATGTGCTCTTTCGATTTCCGAATTTATGTGATGTATGCATTCTCACCATGCCAGGCAAATACAATTACACACCACTTCCTGAAGGTACGCAAATACAGTTAAACAATGTTACACAATTTGAGAATTTTTCGTATAGCTTTCTGCTCAAGCGCAGTCTCGCCCATTTGAAAAAGGATACATATCACATGCAGGAAGAGTGGATTCATTTCCGTGCGCGCCTTGGGTGTAAGGATATGAAGAAATAAGACATGACGAAGAGTAATCTTTTTCAAGTGCTTGCAAGTGCAACTTCAGTTTTTACTATTGATTTTCATGCTTCAAATTAATAGACCAGGTCAATCAAATACTTTAGATGAGTATGTTGACGAAATTCTTAACTAAGCGAACTGCAGGAACTGGCTTAAGTAGACTGGTGAATTACAAATGACCCAAACAGACAACATCTTTCTTCCAGACCAAGTTTTTTTTATATCTTCATCATAGAAGATAAAGAGAATCAACTGAATGAGCTTCCAATGCTCAATCATTTATTGATTATTTGGTAGTTGCCTTTGCATTGGGTTTCTTTTCCTGAAATAAAATTATAGCAAACGTTATCAAAGGTCTAATATTTTCTTATGGAATGTTATTTTTGTTTGATTTTTTTATCACTAGGCACATCTATTATATCGTTCTTTATAGTATTGTGTTGTATTGTATGACATCTCATACCAACCAATATGGTACAAATATCCAAGAATTCCATTATGAGATCAATCAAAGAATACATTCATAACCTGTATATCATCTATATATACCTGAGCTAGACTTTCTAGTCTTTTCTTTCTTTTTGCCAAAATCTTTTGTAGTTTCCCTTTGGCTTTCTTCATATTTCAGAAAACACTAAACATCAATAACTTCTAGACTTGTTGGTCAAATACCAATAACCTTGAGGTTCGTACTTTGAAGTTGATCATCACATGACAAGTGTTCCGGATTTCACTATTAGTAATCTTTTAATGTGATGAACAATTTCACTCACAATTTTATCCATCAAATCATGATAAATTCATGATGAAGCCACTATAGTTTATATGTGGATACATGAATAATGTTAGTTCCCAACTAGTTGGAGGATCGGGACGCTCAGTGTCTTAAACCTTCATACATTCCCATAAAACTTATCATTTATGTAGTCTCACTAAATTATATTCTATCGTCTTGTAACAAGGTATTAGATATCACATATATCCCACACCTTCCTTATTTCTGAAAACAAACTTTTCAGCTCCTTACTTTTCAAACAGATTTGAACATCAAGTTTCACGGGGACAAGATACTAATTGAAACCATTGGTCTTCGAATCAGCAATTTGAGGATTACCAAAAGTTTGCCATAGGACTTAATCATTTCTTGATTCTTTAACAATACGGTACCAGTTCGTATAGTTACTTGTCAGATTTAACATTGTTTCTATCTCAATTACAAGCCTAGCGCGAGGTAGAAAATGGATGCCAATTCTACACAATTTAATTCAAATACAATTTAGACTATGTTCAGGATAAATTGAGTTTACTATTAATTCTTAAATTAACTAGGTGAACTCCCACTCAAAACAACATCCCTCATGTTTCCTTAGTGATTACACGAACCAAATCCACTACACCAAGTCCGATCATCACGAGAGATGATGTACCTTCAATGGCGAACATCGACATGTTCATCATATCATCTATATGATTCATGCTTTACCTTTAGGTTTGCCGTGTTCCGAGGCTATGTTTGTACATACTAGGCTCCTCAAGTTAAACCTTAGTTCCCGCATGTGCAAATCTAGCTTGCACCCGTTGTATGCACACGCTGAATCTATCACACCCGATCATCCCGTGATGCTTCGAAACAACGAGTCTTAGCAATGGTGCTAACTAAGGATGAACACTTTATTATCTTGAGTTTTAGTGAAAGAGATCATCTTATAATGCTACCGTCGTGATCTAAGCAATAGAAGATGCATAAAAAGGATTAACATCACATGCAATTCATAATGTGATATGATATGACCCTTTTATCTTGTGCCTTTGATCTTCATCTCCAAAGCACGGGCATGATCTCCATCATCGTCGGCGGGGCGTCAAGGTCAATGGCGCCATCTTCATTGTTGTCCACCACTTTTAGCAACTATTACAACTACTTTGAAATAAAACTACTACATGATGAATCAGTATGAAATTGAAGACAACCATAAGGCTCCTACCGGTTGCCACAATACAATAAGGATCATCTCATACATCAAAGATAATCACAATCACATCATGGCCATATCACATCACCAACCCCTGCAAAAACAAGTTAGACGCCTCTAATTTTGTATGCATATTTAACGTGGCTTGGGGTTTTCGAGTAAGATCCGGTCTACCTACGAACAAGAATCACAACACTGATACAAGTGTTGTCAAGTGCACATTGTAAATTATATCTTAACTATGGTGAGAGAGACATGCACCCGCAAAGCCACTTATGCAATACAAGTTGCATGTCAAGTGTGGAGCAAGTATCATGAACGCGGTCATGTAAGGTTAGCCCGGGCCGCTTCATCCCACCATGCCGCAAGATGCAAAGTACACGATAAGAAAACGAAAACAAAAGCATCAACGCCCACAAAACTATTGTGTTCTACTCGTACAACCAATCTATCCATAGACACGGCTCTGATACCACTGTAGGGATTTGTAGCATAGAAAACAAAAAGATTCCTACCACAAGAATGAATAACAAGCCAACATCTAATCTTGTAGATGGTAGCAACGAGATGATATCATCATACCCTCAAAGGTCGCTAAGCGTTAACGAGAGATAAATCTCGTGGGTGATGTAGTCGATCACTTGCCGCTCTCAAGAGAGCGTATAAGATCTTGATGGGGCCGCAATTGGGAAGCACCTCCGCACTCGGTCACACGTACGGTGTCAATGAATACATCCTTCTCCCCGTTCCGGCGGGCAGCAGAAGTAGTAGAACCTCCTCAGAATCTCGGCAGCACGACAGCGTGGTGACGGTGGTGGTGGAGAACTCCGGCAGGGCTTCACCGTAGCCATGCGGGAGATATGAGGAGGAGGGTGTCACTAGGGTTTAGAGAGAGGGGCTAGGACGCCGGCCAGGGTGCCCTTAGGTGGTGTAGCTCAAGTGGTGGCCGGCCCCTCCCCTCCTCTCCCCTTTAAATAGGTGGAAAACCCTAGGGTTCAATAAAAATCCACATGGGAGTCCAATTGCAAAACCTACCATAATGGTAAACCTAGACAAGGTGGGATTTCTCCCTTTCCTTGTCATGTGGCCAGCCAAGGAGGTGGAGTTGGAATCCACCTGCCATAGTGAATTATCCTGGATGATTCTAGAACCTTCCATAAATTCACCGGACCACTCCCAAACTTGGAATGTGACTTCCCATATATGAATCTTATTCTCCGGACCGTTTCGGAACTCCTAGTGATGTCCTGGATCCCATCCGAGACTTCGAACAACACTCGAACCATCCCATATTCCATATCTACTTAAAAAGACATAGAACCTTAAGTGTGTCACCCTACGGTTCGTGAACTATGCATACATGCTCGAGACACTTCTCCGATCAATATCCAATAGCGGGACATGGAGATCCATAATAGCTCCCACATATTCAACGATGACTTCGTGATCGAAAGAACCATTAACATATGATATTGATTCCCTTTGTCGCGCGACATTTTACTTATCCGAAGTTTGATCGTCGGTATCTATATACCTATTTCAACCTCGTTACCGATAAGTACTCTTTACTTGCACCATGATATGAAATCCCTTGTGAGTCAGTCACATGCTTGCAAGCTAATTGGATGACATTCCACCGAGAGGGCCCAGAGTATATATATCCGTCATTTGGATGGACAAATACCACTATTGATCCACGCGCTTCAACCTATAATTTCCGAACACTTAATGCCACCTTTATAACTATCCATCCGGTGTAGGTGATTAACATGATCTCATGGTCGAAGGATTAGGTTACAATGTATCTTAAAGCTTGAAGCAAAATGAACTTAATGACTTGATCATATGCTATGCTTACTATGGGTGTATGTACATCACATCATTCACCTAATGATATGATCTTGTTATTAATAACATCCAATGTTTATGATCACGAAACTATGATCTTCTATTAATCAACAAGCTAGTTTAACAAGAGGCTTACTACGGACTCTTTTATGTTTACAAAACACACAAGTATTAATTTTCCGATTAATATAATTATAGCATGGGATGCAAACATTTATCATAAACACAAAGATATAATAATAAACATTTTATTATTGCCTCTTGGGAATATCTCCAACATGAAGACCTTAGGGAGGCCTTCGATCCCATACAAACTTTCCGGCTCGATCACAACTTGATCGCTGTCGGTGACCGCTACGGCTAAGCGTCCTCAACCTCCAAGAGTAACAAGACCGGAGATGAAAACTTGGTCAATGGCTCAAATCGAAAAGTGTGTGGTTGAAAGAGAGAGAATGAAGAGATCTTCGAGATGCACGGATCTACTCTCAAAATCGATGGACGAATCACAATGGATCGAGGATTTGAGGTGGTGAATTGCATGGAGTTCTTGAGAGCTTTTTCAAATTGGATCTAGATCAGTAAAATGGCAAAAGGTAAAAGATATGGAATCAAAGACTTCCATATAAAGGAGAAACTAGCCGTTATATGTTAATTTTTGGGCACACTGCCGTAAATGACAGGGAAAAAACAGAACATTGATTTTGGCCGGTATTACCGGCCTCGGCCCGGTCATACCGGCTCAATTCTATGGTCGGCACGGAAAAAGAAAGAGGGAGCAACGAGCCGCAGTGGAGCAGCACATCGCAGCTGGAGACGCGCGCAAGCGCGGGCAAAGAAACTGAGGCCGCAACGCGTGGGGGCAGGCGACGCGCGGCGTGCGAGTGATTGGTCTAGTGCGCGGTGCAGCAAATGGCCTGGTCGATAGTGGTAGCGAGAGGGAATTTCGGCCGAGCGGGCATACGTGTGGTGGGGACCAACGCAGGTCAATGCAAGGCACACGAGTAGGAGTAGTGCGGACGAAGTCGCTAGCGCAAGTGGGGCACGCGCGGCGGGCGACGCGGGTGTGTGATGGGGTCGGGGCGGTTGTGATGCTGCGGGGCGAGCGGCTCAGTGCGAAGCGTGCACGCGGTGGGAACAACTCTGTGGGTGACGCGGGCGGCCTGGCTGCTATGGCCGGCCACGGACCCGGGCATACCGGCCCGTTTCTCTGGATGGGCGCGCAGGCAGGAAAAAAATAGGCGACTGGGCCGGCCATTTTGACCGGCCTGGAGGCCGGTTGAACTGGGCCTTTTTTGCTTATTTCTTATCTTTTTCTTCTATTTTCTTCTTCCTTTCTTTTGGAAAAAACCGAACGCACTTCGAGCATCTTCGGGAGTGTAAACAAAGGAGATAGGAGCCACTTTTGAAGCAAAAGATTAGAGAGAACAAAATGGAAAATATGTGGATAGCAAGATGGAAGCAAGAGGCGAATTATTTTGGTGGGGAACAAAAGTGGTAGAAAAGATATGGCAAACCCCAAGAAAATTTGAGCCACCTTTAGAGAGACGGAATAGAAGGAACCAAAGGCGGCATATGGTGACGAATGTAATGTGGACGATAGATGCCAAACCAACGGGATTAGAGAGAAAGGTGATTTGAGCAAAAGAACCGAATAACGAATCCGACCCCCCTGTTAATAGTGCGGGGTACTATACTCAAGAAAAACCGAGGGAGACTACCTTGTCATGCTCTTCCGAACTTCGTCTTCAAGCTCTCTTGTCACGCTCTTATTTTCCCTTTTCACATCATGACCCGACACCATAAGAGGGCGAGAAAATTAACCGTGTTTTGCTTTACCTTGATGAAAATGCTCATGCTTCATTCAAGCTAGAATACCTCGGTTCATTGCATGCTCTAGGTCTTAGTCACCAATAGCTCAACTCATGAGGCTTGGAGGATTGTGACAGCGACTTGAAGCCAAAACTTCTCTCTTGACATCAACTATTTTGAATCCAACATATGGTCTTCAAGCGAAACCTATGGAGTATTCCTTCAAACAAAACTCAATGGAAATATTAGTCCATATGAATTGTCATCAATTACCAAAAACAAACATAGGGGCAAAGTACTCTTACAATCTCCCCTCATCGAGGAGTAGTGGAACTCGAATGGCCGCCAAAACAACTAGTTCTTTCGCCATTTATGTAATCCCTCCTTGCCACAATGTAGTGCATATAAGATATTTGAAAAGTCAAATAATATTAATTTTGACCAAGTTTTTTGAGAAAATTATTTATACCTACCATACCAATTTTATCCCATATGAAAATATACGTCATGAGAAATCTAATGGTATTGAGTTTGTATTCTAGATGTTGATATTTTGTTCTACATATTTGGTCAAAAGATTATGTCCTTTGAGTTTTAATTTTTTTATACGCATTTTAGCAGGAAGGGAGTATTGTTTTTGTTTTATTAATTTACTGTTATTTTATTGCAAGTATCTGTGAGGAGTATTCCTCCGATGAAGGTGAAGAACATGAAGACAAGAACTCGAACAAGGAAGAGGAGGGAGTGGCCGCCATCGCCATCTCCATCTCCACTCCCTCCACCTCTCTCTTCGACTCTCCTAATGATAACCTCGTCACCAACAACTCCCATTGCCTCATGGCAAAGGTATCTTCGGAGGTAAAACCCCTTTCCAAGCCTACATCCTCCTCTAATGCTATATCTATTGATGATGCCGCTAGTCTCACCGTTAAGCGTGAGATTGTGGGTTTGGATGCTTTTCTCACTAACATGCGAGGGGATACCAAGACCCATGTTGAGGCCCTCATGGATCAACTTGGTGCGGCTCAAGACCTTATAGAAGAGAATGAGAGGCTTGAGAGGGAGGCGGGAAATGAGATTGCCTCTCTTACTCAAGCACATGAGGAGGAGCAAAATTTGCGCATGTCTCTTGAAGCTAGTGTCATTACCCTCGAAGACTCCAACAACGCCTTCATCTCCCAACTCACCAAGGACCGAGATCATGCTCTTGGTTTGGTGGGTGCTTGAGGATGACCACGAATTACTTCTTGAGGAAGTTGCTACCCTCACCAAGGACTTAAAATCCTTGGAGAGTAAGTATGTGCTTCTCTCTGAGATATGTGATCATCCTCAAGAGGAAGCTCCTAAGGAGAAGGTGGATGAAGGCCCAAACCCAAGTTGCGACGAGCTTGTTGATCAAGTTGCATCTTTGAGGAAGCATAATGCATTGCTCTTGGAGGTCAATGCCCTTCAAGAAGAAGCCTTGGATGAGTACTACCGCTTGTGCAAGGAGAAGACTTCATGTTGCAATCATGAAGAAGAAATTGTCGCTCTTGAGAATACCAAGGCCAAGCTATTGAGTTTGAACGGCATGCAAGAAGAGTCCTTAATGGAGTGCCTCCGCATGAGCAAAGAGAAGGTTACTTGTTGTGACCATGAGGAAGAAATTGCCTCCTTGAAGAGGAGCAAAGCCAAGCTCATGGAGGTCAAGTCAATGCAAGAAGAAGCCTTGAAGGAGTACTTTCCTTTGAGCAAGGACCGTGCTTCTTGCAATCATGAAGGTGACGTTGCCAAGTTGGAGAGCCACAAGCGCCTACTCATGAAGATGAACTCTCTCCAAGAAGAAGCATTGATGGAACATTTCCGGGTGAACAAGGCAAAGGAGGTCCAAGTGTTCGACATCACTCACCCTCACCCGGAGCATGAAGATGAAGGAAATCGCTTGAAGGCCAAGATTAATAGACTCCAAATCCAAGTCCAATACTTTGAGGGAGTTGTTGAAGCTAAAGATGGAGCCAATGAGGGATCGTGCAATGAAGGAGGAGTGGCTTCCAAGCCAAAGAGGAAGAAAATAAGGAGGACCAAGAAGAAGAAGAACAAGGATAACATGAGGATCAACCATGAGGGAGACGATTCTCACTCAAGGAGGGGTGGAGCTCCCGATTCCACCACAAGGGGCTTCGCCGGTTCTAACAACCTTTTTCATGTTCTTTTTGTTGATTACTATGGACATATTCGTGCTCGCTTTATTGGTCCTCAAGAGGACAATGTTGATTGTACTATTTTGGTTCCCAAACCCCTTGTTACTAACATGATAGGACCCATTGAAAAATGGGTACCTAAATCCAAGACTTGATTCCTTGTAGGACTATGCTTCCGGTGGTGCTAAATGGGTGGTTGATAGTGGAGCCACAAGTCATATGACCTGAAGCAAGGAAATTGTTGTCGCCCTCGAACCATCTCATTCTACCGTCTCTTATGGAGACAACGCAAGCTCAAAGGTATTGGGCCTTGGCAAGGTTGTGGAAACACCCGACATTTCACTTGTGAATGTCCTCCTTGTCGATACACTTGGTTACAATCTACTTTCCGTTCATCAAATTGCACGTATGGGTCTTTGTACCTTTTTCGATGAACATATGGTGGTCCTCTTGTGGAGCAAGACACTCCGTGTAGCCTTTGTTGGATATGTGGAGAGCTGGTTGTATGTTGTTGACTTCTCCGGAAAGACGACATCTTCCGCTCTTTGCCTATTCGCTAAAGGTGACATGGGTTGGTTATGGCATCGCCGACTAGCCCATGTCAACATGAGGACTTTGCAAAGTCTCCACAAGGGTGGCCACATTCTCGGACTAAAAGAAGATGTTTCCTTTTGCAAAGATCGTGTTTGTAGGGCTTGCGTACAAGGAAAAATGCATGGAGCTCCTCACAAGGCCAAGACGACCATCTCTACCACAAGGTGCTTGGAGCTCCTACATGTTGATCATCTCTTCGGTCCACCGTCTCATGAAAGTCTTGGAGGGAAGAAGTATTGCCTCGTCATTGTTGATGACTATTCACGTTATTGTTGGGTATTCTTCTTCAAGTACAAGAGTGAGACTCAACGGACCATGATGGAGTTTGCCAATCAAGTTCAACGCAAGTACAACACCACGATCCTCGCAATAAGGAGTGACAATGGAACAGAGTTCAAGAACTACACCTTGGATGACTTCCTCGGCGAAGAAGGAATGCAACACCAATACTCCTCGCCATATACTCCCCAACAAAATGGGGTTGCCGAAAGGAAGAATCGAACCTTAATCGAATCCGCTCGAACAATGATGATGGAGTACAAGTCCAACTATAACTTTTGGGCGGAAGCTATCTCTACCGCATGCCATGCTACTAATCGCCTCTACTTTCGCAAGGGTCTTGAGAAGACACCATATGAGATCCTCACCGGTGACAAGCCCAATGTGTCATACTTCAAGGTCTTCGGATGCAAATACTATGTGTTTTTCAAGGACACACGTCTATGCAAGTTTGATTCAAGAGCTCAATAAGGAATCTTTGTTGGCTATGCAATGGATTCTCACGCCTATAGAGTCTTCAACAAGTCAAATGGGCGAGTTGTAGAATCTTGTGATGTGACATTCGATGAAGATGATAGATCTTTGGAGGAGCGAAGTGCTTCTTGTGAGAAAGGAGATGCAATTCCCCCGGATGTTGTAGGAAGGATGGGTGTTGGCATTCGCCGACCTCAAGAGCTACCTTCTATGAGTACCGGGGAAGGACCAAGTTCCACCCAAGTGGAGTCATCTACACCACAAGGCCAAGCTTCTTCCATTGATTAAACAAGTGCAAGCCAACCACTACTTCAACCTCAAGTTCAACATCAACAACAACAACAACCGCAAGCTCATCTACCACAATAACCGACACCAAGTGACCAAGGTCAAGCTTCAAGTTCTTCACCGAATGGTTCGGGGACAATATTTGTGGATACTACCATTCCCAATACCCCTGAGTCATCCGGCTCTCATATTGATGATGATGATGCCCCATACAACAACAATGAGGGTCAAGGCCAGGACCTAAACTATGATGAAGATCAAGAGGCCTCACAAGAACCTATTCCTATAGCTGACACTCGCCGTGAAGATACTACTACAAGACATTTGCGTCTCAAGTCTCATTCCTTGCGTGATGTCATTGGATATTTAAAGAGCAAGATCACTACCCGGAGGCAACTAGCAAACTTTTGTGAGCACCACGCCTTTGTCTCTATGGTGAACCACTCAAGGTTAATGATACACTTGGAGATCCCGATTGGTTGATAGCAATGCAAGAGGAACTCAACAACTTCAAGAGGAATGATGTGTGGACTCTCATGAAGCGACCCAATCATTGCCGCAATGTTATTGGCACCAAATGGGTCTTCAAGAACAAGTAAGATGAACACGGCATCGTCATCCGCAACAAAGCAAGATTGGTGGCACAAGGCTATTCTCAAGTTGAAGGCGTGGAATTTGGCGAAACCTTTGCACCCGTTGCAAGGCTTGAGTCCATCCGTATCATTTTAGCCTTTTCCGCTCACCATGATTTCAAGCTCCAACAAATGGATGTAAAGAGTGCTTTTCTTAATGGTCCTTTACATGAGGAGGTATATGTGAAGCAACCCCCAGGGTTCGAGGACCCCCACTTCCCGTACCATGTCTTCAAGCTCAAAAAGGCCCTATACGGTCTCAAACAAGCTCCTAGAGCTTGGTATGAGCATCTAAAGGAATTGCTTGAAGACCGTGGTTTCGAAGTGGGGAAATCGATTCCACTCTTTTTACTAAGAAAGTCAATGGGGAGCTCTTCATATGCCAACTTTATGTAGATGACATCATATTTGGCTCAACTAACACAAAGTTTAATGATGAGTTTGCTAATTTGATGACTAATAGGTTTGAGATGTCAATGATGGGGGAAATCAAGTACTTCCTCGGATTCGAGATCAAGCAAATGCGTCAAGGCACCTTCATCAATCAAGAAAAGTACGTTCAAGACATGCTCAAGCGCTTTGATATGAAGGGGGCCAACGGTATAGGAACCCCAATGCATCTAAAGTGTCAACTCACCCGCGATGAGACCGGCAAGGCGGTGGACCCCAAGCTCTACCGTTCGATGATAGGTTCGCTTCTTTACCTTTGTGCTTCTCGTTCGGATATAATGTTGAGTGTTGGTATGTACGCACGGTTTCAAGCGAATCCGAAGGAAAACCACATCATGGCGGTGAAGAGGATCTTTCGATATTTAGTTAATACCCCAAATTCGGACTATGGTACCCAAGGGACATGGACTTCTCAATGGTTCGCTTCACCGATTCCGATTGGGCGGGAGACAAGGTTGATAGGAAGTCTACATCCGGAGCTTGTCACTTTCTTGGAAGATCTTTGGTGTGTTGGTCCTCGAGAAGCAAAATTGTGTCTCCGTCTCTACCGCGGAAGCCGAGTATGTTGCGGCGGCAATTAGTTGTGCTCAAATCTTATGGATGAGGCAAACCTTGCAGGATTATGGACTTGAGTATAGCAAGGTCCCTCTTTTGTGTGACAATGAGAGCGCCATCAAGATCGCCTACAATCCGGTTCTCCATGGCAAGACGAAGCACATTGAGATAAGGAACCACTTCATTCGGGATCACATTGCTCGTGGAGATATTGTTCTATCCTTCATTGGCACCAAGGAGGAATTGGCGGACATCTTCACGAAGCCCTTAGATGAGAAGCGTTTTATTGAGTTGAGGCATGAGCTAAATATCATTGATCCGTCGAACTTTGCTTGATCGTCGTGCGCACATACCACTCTTTAGCTATATGTCTAGATGAAAGGCACGCATGAACATAGGGGGAGTGCACGCGATTTAAACTTATTGAGCTATCCCTCCCCCCATAATGCATAAAGAAATCCAAAACATATGCTATTTGTCAACTAAGTGACTAATGAGCTTCATGTTGAGTTGTAGCCGTGATTCCTAGATACATCTAAGCGACCTCACACTACTATACTCTTACACGGTGGCTTCGGCCACCAACCTCCTCCTTGAGGAGTTTTTGGTTCTTCTTGTTTCTCTTTGACTTTCTTTTGTTTTCTCTTCTTTTACCTTTGGTTTCTCTTTCTCCATGTTCTTTGTGGGAGTTTAATCCAAGCTTGGCTTCTCATGTTGACTCTTGCAAGCTTGGTTGAGTAGTACCTTACCGTTCCTTGCGGCGCTAGCATGCTTCTTCTCCCTTTTTGGTGTTCCGATGCCAAAGGGGGAGAAGTTGATCTATTAGGACTAGTATTTGCATGGGGACTTTCATGGTAGCCTATTGGTCTTCGTTGTTTATCTCTTGTTGGCTACACTAATTCTATGGAGGCACTTATTGTGAGTTTGGGTTTTCTCAAGGCAAAGGTATGACAAATTCACCCAAAGCTCTTTGCATGATCATGTGTTGCCTCCATAGTGTGCATATGCTATATGAATATGTCATTTATACTTGTTGCATATGTGCACGGTTTGTAAAATCTAGGGGGAGTTATGCCTCTAGGATGTGTGTATATGTATTCAAATGCATATTCCAATTATGCACACGTCTAGGGGGAGCTCCGTCTAGCTTTTGCAAATCTAAGAACCTTATCATAATATCTTATGCCATTGCAAATTATTGTGTTTGATAACAACACTTGAATGAATTTAACCGTGTGCATAGATTGTCTTGGATAGATTTGCAAGTGCACGGTGCCCTCGTTGAACACGTCATGATCGGAGGACTGAAGCATAGCTTATAGATTTTCTGGTTTTGTGTGTGTATCGCGAGGTGACATGGCTGGAGAGGGAAAGAGGAAATCAGCAGTTTCTGCCTGACCGGTACTACCGGTACCAGTAGCGGTAGTACCGCTACGCTACTGGTACCGCCCTGAGGTACCGCTCTGGGTATTGGCACTGAACTGTCCCACAGAGTGCGTTACGGTACCTTTACGGTACCATGAGCGGTATTACCGCCTTGGTACCGCTTAGGTACCGCAACACAAGTTACGGCACTACCGTGTTGGTACCGCCAAGGTGTCGCGAGGAGTCCAGGACTCACAGAGGTCATTACGGTACTACCGCTGTGAGTCCACGTGGCGAATCTGTGGAGCACATTTGAACCCAGAGCGGTACTACTGCTTACCCAAGCGGTAGTACCGGTCGTGCGAGAACTGCATATAACGGTTGGATTTGAGGGGCCCTATAAAAAGGCCCCTTCTTCCCCAGCTCGATTTTAGCTCTTCTCTCTCTCCGCCATTGTTGCTGAGCTTAAACCTTGAGGATCTCCCCATCCACCCAACCAATCTTGCCCAAACTTTGTGGAGTGGTGGAGGAGACCCCGATCTATAGTTCTACCAAGAGATATTTCACCAATACTTTCTATTCCTTAGTGGATCTTGGTGTTAGAGTTCCTATGGTGGGATCTTGGAGGAAGTGCTCCTATGGAGGCTAGCTTGGAGTTGTGCTAGCCCCATAGGGTGTTGGGAGCCTCCTAGTGTTGTGGATCTCTCTCGAGGAAGAAGGTGAGGCCTTCCTTCGTGGTGTGGCCGTCTAGCCTCTTGTGTGAGGCTAGAACCTCCTCAGCGCAGACGTACTCCCTTTTGTGGGAGGAACTGCAGGAAACAAACCTCGCATCATCTCCGCACCCTCCGGTTGTCCCGCTCCTCAACTTTATTATCTTGCTTGGTTCCTATGCTTGTTGCACTAGACTAGGATCATACTAGGATCGCCTCTAACATCAAAGCTATCACCTTTGCTTCCGCATTGCACTAAAATTGAAAAAGGTTAAAAATTGTGTAGCGCCCATTCACCCCCCTCTTGTTCGCTACGGTCCATTCATCTGTTTTCTATGTTGTCCCGGTATGGATGTCCTTTAGTTGAGATCTATCAAAATCGAGAAATCAAATGCGATTTATCTCCTTGGACCTTTGTACAGGTGGCATAGAGGTACCCCTTTGTGACACTTGGTTGAAACATATGTAATGCGATGATAATCCATGGAAATCTGAGCTAATTAGGATAAGGTGCGGGCACTATTAGTATTCGATGCATGAGGCTTGCAACTTATAGGAAGTTTTATACATAACCCATATGAATTATTACTACCGTTGACACAATTGTTTCCATGCTTTCAAAATATAAAGCTCTAGCACATGAGTAATCCCTGCTTCCCTCTGCGAAGGGTCTTTCTTTTACTTTTATGTTGAGTCTTCATCTTCTAAATTCATGCACCATTAAGAGAGCATAGTTGTCATTCTTAGTTTTATGTGCATGGACCCAAAATTATTATTGATTGAATCATTAATGTGTTATTACTTGTTCTTAAATTATTTGTATTTAGTCATCCTTTGAACTTTGAAGGTGCATGTCACTTCAAAAATTATTTGTTTGTTATCACTTACCTACTCGAGGACGAGCAGGAGTTAAGCTTGGGGATGTTGATACGTTGCAAACGTATCTATAATTTTTGATGCTCCATGCTTGTTTTACACCAATTCCTCTATGTTTTATGTGCACTTTGCATCATTTTATGACATTTATTGGACTAACCTATTCACAAGTGCCACAGTGCCAGTTTCTGTTTATTATGTCTGTTTATTGTATAAAATTTCCAAAACTGAAAGTGCTCGGAAAATTCTGGAAAAATTACAGAAATTCTAATATACCAGAAGACTCCGGGAGCCATAAGGGGAGACGGAGATGTGCCACGGGGCAGCCATACCAGGCCTAGGCCTGGCCGCGACTGGGGGTGGTATGGGCACCCCGTGCACCCCCTCGCGTCGCCTCTTCGCCTATAAGACCCCTCTGACCTAAAAACTCCGCAACATATCACCCTCCGTCCACGAAAAGTTCTGTAGCCGCTGTCATCGCCGAAACCAAGTTTCGGGGGACAGAGTCTCTGTTCCGGCACCCTGCCGGGACGGGGAAGTGCCCCCGGAGCCATCGCCATCGACTCCACCGCCTCCACTTCGACTCCATGATGATTTATGAGTAATTCCCACAGGGACTATGGGTTCTTGAATGTAGCTAGATGGTACTCTCTCCCATGTGCTTCAATACAATGATCTCATGAGTTGCCTTACATGATTGGGGTCCATATGATGTAATCGGTGTTGTGTTTGTTGGGATCCGATGGATTGATCATTATGTCCAGTATATCTTGTAAGTTTGTGAAGTATTTGTTGCTGCAATATTGTTATGTTTAATGCTTGTCACTAGTGCACGAGTGGCATGATCTTAGATCTAGGCTCTATAATTGTTGCTTAGATTGTATCTACAAATTGTATGCACATGTCTTTGTCCGGAACCCGAGGCCCCAAAGTGATCTCGAATTGGGATAACCGGAGGGGATGGCTTTGATATGAGGATCACATGTTTTCACCAAGTGTTAATGCTTTGCTCTGGTGCTCTATTAAAATGAGTACCTTAATTACCAGTAGTTTCCCTTGAGGCCCCGCTGCAAACGGGCTGGTAGGACAAAAGATGTTATTCAAGTTTCTCATTGCGAGCACGTATGACTATATATGGAAAACATGCCTATAATATTAATAGACTGGATATTTTGTCTTAATCCTAAATTCAATTCTGTCAATTGCCCAGCTGTAATTTTTTCACCCAACACTTGTTATCTGGAGAGTTACCACTAGTGTAGATCGTCGGGAACCCCGGTCTTTTATTTTATCATCATTGATTTTCAATCAACTGCGCGGTGGGATATTTTCCAGTGCCATCTCCTCTGTGTTACTACTACTGCTGTGTTACTATTGCTCTCATATTACTGCCGCATCACATTTCCCTGTCAACACGCCATCAAAGTAGTACCAACTATTTTCTGGCGCCGCATCATATTACCACTTCTTTCACATCACCCTGTTGCTAGTGCTTTTTCAGGTGCAGCTGAATTGATAACTCCACTATCAAGGCTTATAAGTATTCTTTGGCTCCCCTTGTGTCGAATCAACAAATTTGGGTTTTACTTCCCTCGAAGACTGTTGCGATCCCCTATACTTGTGGGTCATTAGAGATCTGAAGCAATGTATGGCTGGAAAGAAAAATCGGGAGCCTATGCCCAGATGCAAGTGACATGGGTATACCCTTCGGGTACCCATTATTAGTATACCTGGATCGGCTCGGCCCAATATGGAGAAGGCCCAACAAGGCAACCCGAAGAAGTAGTCGACTAGGACTCTTGTAAAACCCTAGGCTGGTTGCATATATAAAGCTAGCCAGGGCACCTGAAATAAGGAGGAGAACAGATAGACAGAAGATAGACAACATAGCTCCGCCTACGGCGGCACCCTTTAAACACATCTATGATCATATACTGGATTGCTAGCAGCACATAGGGATCCTCCACCGAGGGGACCCGAAGCTGGGTACGTCGTGTGCCTAATCTCATCCCCGGAATCTCCATCGTCGCTCTTCCCGAAAACCCTAGTCTACAATACGTAGGCATTGCCGAGGTGATCCCTCGTCAATTGGCGCCGTCTGTGGGAATCAGCGACGGTTGGATTTTGTCATCCGGGCGAGATCTATCGAGCTTATCGTCAACAACGATCAGATTGCATCTAGTCAAGTTTGGGGCGCTTCATCTTCATGGCCAAGGATGGACTACTTCGGGTATGCAGCGGGGCTCTACATCAACTACTACGCCTCCTGTGCGTGGCTGCCGAGCTAGAGCACCAAAGAAGAAAGGAAATAAGATTGAGTTGAGATTGGATCTTATACGGCTAGCATAACTGTCCATGAGGCGCACACGAAAGCAGAAGCGCCAAGGCGTGCATGGATTTTTCGGCCGGGTGTAAATCGCGTGCCTCGATCGGAACACCATATCACAAGTTCCTTTTACTATAGTCTATTTTCGATTATTCTATTCAACCTACTAATCGTGTAATATCTAAGTTGATTTTCATGCAACTACGGGGAGGAGTTAATCTAACCATCCAGGCGAAAGCAGCCAAAGGAGCAAACTTATGCAGTATAAGGTGCTTGGGGAATTGCTTCGTGGGCGAAACCAGATCGTGAAGGAGCAAATCGCATGCATGAAGATCAAGACAAAAAGAGGGCTTCAACCGATCGGTTTTTCTATTCATCTCCATCTTCTCTTTCATTGACTATCCCATCCATTGTTTATCATATTAAAACTAGACTGGATAATCGTTGTTTTTTCTATGCACACGGGAGAACCAAGAAAATTGGATAGGGGAAAGCAATTCTATTCTCATTGGTCGTGTGGACATAGAAGTCGACGAAAAAGACTCGGAAGACCATCAAAGTTACTCGCTACCGCAGACCCAACAGCGTGCATCAGTCCATTGAAGACTCATCTGTAGCAAATCAACAATCTCATCGGAATAAAACTTCGACTACTCGCCTGTCGAGGATTCGCGGCTACGCAATCACCACGCTCGGGGGCTCACACAACGCTCGGGGCTCACCCGTCGAGGATCAACTATGTCGACTACGTCCCTTTCATCGACAACTTCTGGCCAGGTGTCGCATGATTACACCAATTGTGTCCGCGGCACGACCTGCTCTCATGTCGGCTCCACCGCAGCCGATAAAAAGCTAAGTGTATCATTCAAGAGTCAGTTATTATTTACTTTCGCTACACCCAAGTACTCGGGGGTGGTGCAATTACATTGTTACAGCAAATTCACCTAAAAACTGGGGCTGCGCCATTACTTCGTTACCACAAATATACTTGGTTACTTGGTGAATTTCTTTTCTTCGGCTCTGGATATATCTTCTTCGGCTCAGTGAAATTATTTTCTTCGGCTCAGTGGAATTATTTTCTTCGACTTAGTGGATTTATCTTCTTCGGATCAGTGGATTTATTCTCTCTGGATTACTGGATTGGTTTTCTTTGGGTTATTACTGGTTCACTTATACAATATTACCCGACACGTTTCCGGGTCAATGGATTCATCTTTTATGGTTATTACTGGATTCTTCGGCTCAATGGATTCATCCTCTATGATATCAATGGATTCATCTTCTATGGTTATTACTGGAACTATTTTCTTCGGCTCAATGGATTCATCCTCTATGATATCAGCGGATTCATCTTCTATGATTATTACTGAATTATTTGGGTCAATGGATTCATCTTCTATGATGTCAGTGGATTCATCTTCTATGATTATTACTGGATTCTTCGGGCCAATGGATTCATCCTCTATGATATCGACGGATTTATCTTCAATATATGCACTATATTTAAATGGCGTAATCTTGGATATGGTTCATCTCAAATACTTCATCTGGGATTCATCTTCGTATATTATTGTCTATGGCTTCATCTTAAATGACTTCACCAAATATGACACCGCGATTCCATCAACTTATTTCGACGTCACGCCTAACGCTCGGGGGCTCGACAACGATTTCGCCTCGGGTCACGACTACGACACAACAATCATGACATCACCTCAGCAACGCTTGGGGGCTCGGCTATTTCTTCATCAAAAAATTTGGCGGCATTTATTTTCGCTATTTGGTGGTTTCTACTTCGGCTCGACTTCTTCTCCGCACTCGAAGACTTCATCGCGCCGACTCCGTCGTGCCCAACAATCTAAGTGTTCCTTTGATTTGCATAAAGTTAATTATAATTTACTTTCGCCGCACCCGACACTCGGGGGCTGCGCCATACTTCTTCACTTTGCATCTCAGGTCGACAGAAAGAATAATTGCGCCTACAAAAAGTCTTCAGGGAGGAACCCGACGAAATCAAAAGAGAACCCAACGAAATCTTTTTCAGGGAGGAACCCGACGAAATCAAACAAGAACTCGACGAAATCTTCTTCAGGGAGGAACCCGACGAAATCAAAAGAGAACCCGACGAAATCTTCTTCAAAAGAGAACCCGATGAAATCTTGAGAGAACCCGACGAAATTGTCTTCAAAAGAGAACCCGACGAAATCTTATTCAGGGAGGACCCGAAGAATTATCTTCAAGGAGGTCCCGAAGAATTATATTCAAGGAGGTCCCGAAGAATTATCTTCAAGGAGGTCCCGAAGAATTATTCTCAAGGAGGTCTCGAAGAATTATCCTCAAGGAGGTCTCGAGAATTATCTTCAAAGAGGACCCAAAGAATTGTCCTCAAAGAGGACCCGAAGAAATTTTCCTGAAGGAGGAACTCGACGAAATTTTCATCAAGGAGGAACCAAAAAAAAAAAGGTGGACAAATCTTCGGGTTCATTGTCTCGTCATATTGTTCCGAGCAAGAGCATCGGTGATGTACCCGACAATATAGAAGAACCAATATATTCGGCTTTCTTATCAAGCCCGAGAGAAAAATAGAAGAACCCGCAAAATGGGTCATTGCATCAGCCGAACAAGGCACTTGACAAAATATTCTCAGAGCGCCAAAGTCGCGAATAATCTCTGAATGCCGCAAAACTCTGCGAAGGTAAGACCCCGGGATCCGTCCTGTGTGGCGTGGCATCACCAAAGACTGCGCTCTGCTACTTTTTTCACATCAACAGATGTGAAGAAATATCCCAGCGGACGCGCTGTGGACCCGATAAAACATGACTGGGGCTCGACAGATGGTAAGACCTTAAGCGGCACCTGTCGAGCTAGCACCAGTATCCCGAGATCATGTCCAGGGACGTGATCTTGAAGTAGGTTTTTGCGGATTGCCACTAGAGCAGTTAACTAGTACCTGATCCGTCAGATGAACTAGCCCCAATTACCATTATCCATGTACAACATAGATATGGATGTCAAATAAAAATAGCAACGGCCTGAAGTCGATAAAAAGAGGGGCTGCGCCAAGTTCTTTATCGAGTAGTACAACTCGAGCCTATGCCTAGGTGCAAGCACCTGCCCATAGGCTCGGGGGCTACTCTTATCGAGAGTATTGTTCACCCTCCCGATAAGATACAAGAAAGAGGAAAAATTGTGGTGTCGATTAAAAGAAAGTTGAGCCTACACCCAAGTGCAAACACTTGGTTGTAGCCTCGGGGGCTACTCCCATCGGGAGCGCTGGCCGCGCACCCGATAGAAAAATAACTTCGACAACATCCCTGACAATCAAGGTTTGTAGACTCAACTCGATTCTACGACTCAAGTGGAGCCTACTCCCATCGGGAGCACATGGATTTCATCAAGTCCTCCAGAAATATAGTTAAGTTCTTCATCGAGTAGTACAACTTGAGTCTATGCCTAAGTGCAAGCACTTACCCATAGACTCGGGGGCTACTCCCATCGGGAGCGCTGTCGCGCACCCGATAGAAAAATAACTTCGAGAATCGTCAACATCATTTATGCTACACATGATCTACGACATGGACCTCGCCTTTGGAGATGATTATGCTTGGAGTCTCTACGCAAGTCTTCGACTTCCCTAGACACTCGGGGGCTACTGACATGGGTATACCCTTCGGGTACCCATTATTAGTATACCTGGATCGGCTCGGCCCAATATGGAGAAGGCCCAACAAGGCAACCCGAAGAAGTAGTCGACTAGGACTCTTGTAAAACCCTAGGCTGGTTGCATATATAAAGCTAGCCAAGGCACCCGAAATAAGGAGGAGAACAGATAGACAGAAGATAGACAACATAGCTCCGCCTACGGCGGCACCCTGTAAACACATCTATGATCATATACTGGATTGCTAGCAGCACGTAGGGATCCTCCACCGAGGGGACCCGAAGCTGGGTACGTCGTGTGCCTAATCTCGTCCCCGGAATCTCCATGGTCGCTCTTCTCGAAAACCCTAGTCTACAATACGTAGGCATTGCCGAGGTGATCCCTCGTCAGCAAGCACCTGTTCATATGCTCGGGGGCTACTCTTATCAGAAGTATTGTGTATACTTTTGATAAGATGACGTGGTAAAGGAAAAAATACATAGTTGATCAAAATAACAGAAGTTGAGCCTACAACCAAGTGCAAACTCTCAGCTGTAACCTCGGGGGATACTCCCATCGGGAGCGTTGGTCGCGCACCCGATAAAATATAGAGAAGAAAAAGAAGGGAAAGTAACAAGTCAATATAAATTTGTAGTCGAGTAACTTCTTGCGTACATCTTCGAGTTACATATAACTCGTCATGTACTCCCATCGGGAGGTCAAGATATTTTTTCACGAGATAACTCGACAAAATAAAGAATTCCAGCAGCCGCACAAAGGCGCTCGACAATATATTCTCAGAGCGTGTTCGCCGCGATAAAAACTCTGAATGTCGTGACTCGAAAAGAGTGCGAAGGTAAGACCCCGGGATCCGTCCTGCGTGGCGTGGTATCGCACCCGAATACGCCCTCCCACTTTATCCGTATCAACAGATGCAAAGAAAAATCCTAATGGACGCATTAGGTATTTGATAAAATAAAGCTGGGATTCGATTCACGATAAGTCCTTAAGCGGCGCGTATCGAATCACGCCAGTATCCCAAGTTCGAGTCCAAGGAATCGAGCTTGAAGTAGGTTTTTGCGGGTTTTCCACGAGAGCAATTAACTTGTACCTGATCCATCACATGAACCAACCTCATTTACCATCATCCCTGTACAAAATAGACATTGAGCAAAATATTCATTATGATTTGGAAGTTTTACTAAATAAACATGCGACTCAGTTTTATGATGGAGATTTTACTCGATTCTATGATTCAAGCAAAATCCCGGGGCCTACTGACATAGGGATGCCGAATAGGCATGCCGAATAAAGTACTCGGGTTATATGGAGAGGACATGAAGCCCACAGATCCGAAGTTTTGGAGGCCCAGAAGCCCAGAGATCCTCGGATAAGGAAAGTAGAGTTGTAGTAGGAATATTGTATCAATATAGGAAAGGCCCAATACGCCACTCGTAGTTTGTAACTTGTACGACACGAAAAGCCTCGGCTCCACCTCCTATATAAAGGGGAGCCGATGGATAAACGAGGGATCGAATCTTTGTTAATAGAACCACCGTAACCTTTACTCGAGCACCTTTGTCAGCTGAAACCTTAGAGATCTACTTGCCCTCTACTTCTTACGAAACCCTAAGTCTACAATCTGTAGGCATTGACGAGTTAATCCCTCGCCAGCCTCAATGCACCGAAGGCCGTGGATCAACGAAGAACCGTCGGAGGCGACCGAACCCTACTTGCAGTACGATGGCGATCTGGGGAAGGATGCGGCGACAATTCGAATCGACGCAGATATAAAGGTGGAGTGTCGCAAGGGGAAGCATTTGTGACTAGCGGCGAGGTCAGGCGTGGCCGGAGCTGGCCGGAGCGTGGCGGCGAATGCGGCGGCGACGCGACTCGCCAGAGTGTTGCGAGAGACCTAGGGTTAGGGTTAGAATGCGTGAGAGAGAGTAGAATGGACCGACTCTGGTTCAGTCGTTGGTGGGCTGACCAGTGGGCCCAGGGGTAGTTTAGACCTTTCACATTAGGATTTAAACCATTTCAATTTTAAATTTAACTCCTCCATGTTAAAATTGCAAATAAATCCAGAATAACTCCAAAAATTCAAGAAAATTAAGAATAATTCATAAAAATATTCCTTAACCAAAATAAAATATGAAGTGAAATAAACAATACAAATTTAAATTCTAGAGATTTGAAATGAATTTCAAATTGGAGATTTAAGATTTGAAATTTTCCTTTCATATAAAAATCAAGGAAAATTCGAAATGACTTTAAATATTTGCTCAATCAAATATTTTCAAAATAGAAATTCTAATACTCCAAATATTTTATTTTGAGATAAATTAAATATTTTCAAAGGAAAAATTCTAATATTCCAAATCCTTTCTTTTGAGGAAAATCCTCATCAAAATAATATTAAAGGATTATAATTATTACTTAAGGAATAAATATTCCAATAAAGCATTAACCACAAAAATCTTAAGAAATACTCCGGGGAAAGGGATTCAACCAAAAATAAATCCATCATGCATATATCATTTGGATTATATAACATTGTCCTTATCGGACAATGAAGCTTCTTTCAAGAACCCGAGGTCCAGGTTCCATCCAAACCCTCGAACTGCACTATCTCGCAGTCTCCAGGAAAGTTCACTCTTGCTCATGCCATATTGATTATTTTCTATCAATTTACTTGGAAAGTGATATACTTATCACTCCTGCATTGAAAATAAAATGTTACTTTTCCAATTATGAATATGACTATGTGGTGGGAAATGGAACCATGGTATGTATTGATGGTGGAGGCTCCATTGCAAGGTTCAACTCATCTAGGACTAATCACCAATGTCGTCTAGTGATTCTAGCGTCGTACATACCGCGTTAACCATAAGATCTATAATGGCTCTAGGGAAGTCAGTTGTATCTTTTTTTCCTTCTGCATATCAACGGACTTGATAGGGCCTGGCTGGGTGTTGCGAGAACACTGTAGCGGTTGGGAAATACTTTAAATCCCCATCCTTGAGGATGAGTGCGCTCTTACGTCTCTGATGGATTGTCCATAGTACATCGTGGGTAAAGCTGTATGATCGGGAGATGTCTACCAGGGATGTGCGGATGGACAAAAGGGTGGGTATGCAGGGTCGTGGAGAAGGCAGTGATCTGCTTGGTTCTTATACTGGGCCTCACACCAAGGAAGTGTGGACGGGAAGGTACGCCCGGTTGGCAACAAGGATAAGTTCTCTTGTGGGGAAAATAATGCACCTCTTCAGAGTGTATTGAATTGTGGTTGTCACTCCCTGTTCCAGGAAATGAACTACGAACGCGGCAGGAAACTAACTCCGTGAAGTTCTGGTCAACCTATGAAGACTGGCGGGCATAGTTTTCAGAATAAAATAAACCTTTTGAAGAAATGTTTGCGAAACATGCATTGACCGTTGGTTTTTTTATCAATGGCCGTAGCTAGTGCATCAAACACCCTTTCTCTTTTGAACTTGTTGAGTACCTCTGTACTCACTTTCTTTCGACACCCTTGCTAGACTATGAACTGAAGAGGAGGCCTGCACCGGAGCACCAGAAGGGGACTATGAGTTGTTCTACGAGGAGCCAGACCTTTCAGGAGGATTTGAAGGCGTGGACTATGGGATAGTCTATGGATCTGATGAAATGGAGGCAGAGGAGTAGAGACTTACCTTAGACATCTCGGAGCCGAGCAGCGTAGTGACTTACTTAAATAAGTTGCTGAGCTTGTCATGTCTACTTTTAGTTGATGTTGTAATGCCACTTAAGTAAGATCTTAGGGTGTTCTCATCGGACCTGTGAGAATGCCAACTTGTTAAGAACCATGTTTGTAATTTTACGTGTGGTGTTATGACCTGCAAAGTTTCTGTTGTACCACTCTGAGGGATGTGATATTTGTGAAGAAGCCCCTTCATGAATGTCATATCAGCGACTTGTATTACTACAACATGCAGTGGTATGCTGGGTCACTTCAGCTGGTATCAGAGAAATGTTGCAACCTTAGGTTGGAAAAACCTAGTAAAGGGAATAAACCTGTAGGAGTCAAGTAGGGATAGTAAAGAATTCTCTAGAAATATGATGTTTATTCACCTTAGGATAACATTGTCATATCTTTTAGTGCGAGATAATTCTTTATTATAACTGTTATGATGCATCATCATTAATAATATTTTATTTATGTATACAGCCGGAATGGCGATTACTTATCCAAAGAGGACGTTAAGGAAGAGTGAAACTTGGCTTGGTGATTATGAAGGCAGTCTCACGGATATCCTGCGTGGGATGTTGCATGATCTCGGTTGTGAAACCAAGATTCCTATCATAAAATACATCTACTACGACGGAGATGTAGTAGCCTAGTGCGGAGTGGCAATACAACTACCCAGAGAACTAGAGATGAGTATCATTATGCCATATGGAGAAGCCAAAACCCTCACAACGGCAATCTTTAGTGCAATCCTAGAACTCAGACAACATAAAACCACATATTTCCTATGTTCTGAGTATTCTCATGTGCCTCATGTCGAGGAAGAAACATCCAGAAGTAGCAGCACAAGACATGGATAGCTGCAAGTCCCTGTTGACTACGTTGTACCTACTACTTATGAAGATGGTGGGAGAAGTGACACACATGCTTTTAGAGTTCACGGACCCTGACAAAGTCCAGGCTCGAATGCAGAAACTTAGGAACCAAACCCAGTACTCAACACCTTACTTCACTACTGATAGTTTCATAGATTTGAGTGACCAGGTATCAAACCCAGTTCCTCATACACCCAACTTTGTTCCACACTACCGATATGTGTCAGAATCCTTTGATGCAGGGTATATGGGAGATGATTCGGGAAACCCAGTCAATCCGGAGTCACCAATCGAGAACTCGACTGGTTGGTGTTTCGGAGAACCCTTTGGAAGTGAAAGTGAACCTATTCCGTGTGACACAGAAGAGGAAGGAGGCGAGGTTAGCCAGCATCGTACCCATCACTACAGGCTTAGTGAAAGGGACACTAACCCCATCATGATTGACATGGAGATGGGAGGACCAATCACATCTCACATTGAGGTAGGTGAGAGTTCTGGAGTTAAGAAAAAGAAGGAGATGATGAGGGGGCATGTCGATAGAAATCCTTCGTGGATGGTAGATCAGACGGTGGATGAGGGAAGTGTGTATCCTACTGAGGATACATACGATTCACTTTCTAGCCATTTTGGCATGACAGATCTCTATCTCGGCACTTCGTCTGATTTAGATTACATTAAAACAAGAAGGACCTTTGTTCCGGACGGTGTTCGAAAGACCATCTGTTGTACCGGGTGGATTCTTGGTATGTACACGGAGACCAACGAAGACGACGAGGAGTAGTGTTTACGCATGGAATAATGTAATATAGTTGGTATTGTACTAGAACGTATTTTAAATTCCCGTTGGTTTGGGCTTAGAGCCATAATAAGTGGTTATATATGCCACATGTAATATAATGTTTGTACTATTATGTTATATACATAATATATGTTTGTTTTGGATTTGCTTCTTGATTTTATTGTGTGACTAGTTCTGGGCATTGAGTTGAGCTCAAAAAACATCCGCATGGTGTAACTATGATTATCGCTCTTTGTTACAGGACTAGGTGGTCATGGCGTTAGTTGAGACTGAGGAAACTCGAAGAGAGCGGGAAGCGAAAGAAGAGGAAGAAGCTGAGGCAGCAGCCAGAATGGGAGACATGCCACCACCACCACATCCGATGATGCACCCAGATTTTCAGCAATACATGCGATCTGTAGAAGAAGATCTTAGAAGGTACCAGGAAAGTCAGAACGAGAACATGCAAGATTTGTTTGCTCAGGTCATCAATGATAAGGGCAATAAGGGCAGAGGTGTAACATGATCAGACTTCCAGAATGCAAGCCCGTTACCTTGTCCATCAGCCCCAGAACCTATGGATGTAGAGGATTGGTTGATGGACACAGAGAGGAAGTTGAGGACGGTGGGATGTAATGATGAAGAAAAGATTAGGTATTCTATCTATCTTTTATCAGGACCAGCAACATCTTGGTTGGATAATGCCGTTGATGTACATCCACCAGAAAGGGTGTTCACTTTGGAGGAGTTTAAGAAGAAGTTCTAGGATGCACATGTTCCAGAAAGCGTGGTGGAATTAAAGAAAAGAGAGTTTGAGGAGCTACAACAGAACACTGCACCGATCATGAAGTATGTTCGGGACTTCAATAGTCTATCAAGGTATGCACCAGAGGAAATAAACTCTGATGAGAAGAGGAAGAAGAGGTTCATGAAGGGAATGAATCCCTACATGAAGATGCAACTAAGGTTAGCACAAACTGCAGAGTTCCAGGAACTGATTGACGCGGCAATCACTTTCGAGGACGACTACAGGTAGGTCTAGGAGGAGAGTAGGAAGAGGGCTCGTATCGAGCCAAGGAAGTATCCAATCATCAAACTAACCCTAGATAGGAGTTTCAAACCCCGATTCCGACCTACCGGTAATCAATACAACCTATGGATGGACTGGTTAACAGAGAATGGAGCAGTGATAAACTGTGGAGATAAAATAGTATCACTCTGCAATTCCATGGGAGGTCAGATAGTATTCCAGGGAGATAAATACACCCAGTTGGAAATAGGATTGGAGTTGAATAGTCTCAAAGAGGTTAAGGTCGAGGATATCCCAGTTGTTAATGAGTTTCAGGATGTGCTTCCTAAGGAACTACCGGGTATGCCACCCGATAGGGAGATAGAATTCACAATAGATCTAATTCCAGGCACAACACACTAGCTCAACCACCATATAAGATGGGTCCGAAGGAGTTAGTGGAGCTGAAAGCACAGATAGATGAGCTAGAACAAAAAGGATTCATTCAAGAAAATGTATCACCATGGGGAACTCCAGTTATTTTGTGGACAAGAGAGATGGAGGTAAGAGGATGTGTGGAGATTATAG
Organism: Lolium rigidum; assembly: GCF_022539505.1. Lineage (NCBI taxonomy): Eukaryota > Viridiplantae > Streptophyta > Magnoliopsida > Poales > Poaceae > Lolium > Lolium rigidum. Next base: position 171,099,080 of record NC_061508.1, read on the forward strand.
GAATCTCAACAATGTAACCATCAAGAACAAGTACCCATTACCTAGAATTCAAGACTTGTTCGATCAAGTTCAAGGAGCAGGAGTCTTTTCTAAGATAGACTTGAGGTCAGGATACCATCAGATCAAGATCAAGAAGGAAGATGTTCCAAAACATCCTTTGTTTGTAGGTATGGATACCATGAATACTTGGTTGTACCATTTGGATTGACAAATGCACCAGCAATTTTCATGAACTTGATGAACAAAATATTCATGAAGTACTTGGACAAGTTTGTGATAGTGTTCATTGATGATATTTTGATACAATCCAAGAACAAAGAGGAACATGCCAAACATTTGAAGATAGTTTTGCAGATCTTGAGAGAACATCAGTTGTATGCTAAGTTCAGTAAATGCAAGTTTTGGTTGGACAGAGTGGAATTTCTTGGACATGTCATAACCAAAGAGGGTATAGTTGTTAACCCAAGTAAGGTGCAGTCAGTTTGGAATGGAATTCACCCAAGAATGCTAAGGAGATCAGAGGATTCCTTGGAATGGCAGGATAGTACCGAAGATTCATTGAAGTATTTTCGAAGATTGCAGGACCAATGGCCAAGCTATTGAAGAAAAACACCTCATTTGTTTGGTCTGATGACTGTGAAGCGAGTTTTCAGAAGCTCAAGGAGAAGCTAACTACAACACCGGTGTTAGCAGTCCCAGAACCAGGAAAGGATTACAGGTTTACCGTGACGCTTCCAAGAATGGTCTTGGCTGTGTTCTGATGCAGGACCGTAAAGTTATAGCTTAGGTCAACACAACTAAAGCCACATGAACACAACTACCTAGTACATGACTTAGAGTTGGCAGCAGTAGTCTATGCTTTGAAAAGTTGGAGGCAATTTCTTTATGGATCCAAGTGTGAGCTCTATACAGATCATAAGAGTTTGAAATACTTATTTACTCAGAAGGAACTGAACATGAGACAGAAAAGATGGTCGGAGTTGATCAAGGATTATGAATTTACAATCAACTATACACCACGTAAGGCCAATGTAGTAGCAGATGCTTTGAGTAAAAAGAGCACTCAGAATCAACCTACGGAATGAGAGATTCCAAAAGAGCTCGGGAGAGAATTGGAACAAGCTCAAATTTTGTTAATTCAGGGAGATGCGGTAGGAAGTGTTACAACCCTGAGGATCATGGATGAGATGTATTCTGATCCAAAGTATGAGATCATACGGAAGCAAGCAAATGATCCATTCATCCAAGAGGAGATTAAGAGGATAGAGGAAGGAAAACCATCTGAATTTCAGGTGGGAGACTTTGATTCCTTGTACTTTCAGAAAAGAATGTGTGTGCCCGATGATCCAAAAGTCAAGGCAATCATACTCAAGGAAGCTCATGAAACACCTTATTCCATACATCCGGTGAGTACTAAGATGTACATGGATCTGAAGGAGATATTCTGGTGGAATAACATGAAAAGAGAGATAACCAAGTACGTTTCGGAATGTCACAAATGTCAAAGGGTGAAGGCAGAACATCAGAGTCCTGCTAGATTACTTAAACCTTTGGATATTCAAGAATGGAAGCGGGATGAGATTGGAATGGATTTTGTTACTGGTTTACCAATGACTAGTTGTAGCACCCTACCTTTTAATAAAGGCAAGATACATGTGTATAGTGCTATTCCCGGGATCACTGATAGCACACACAATACAAAATATAGTAATCATTGCAATAGTATCAAATTACTACATCGTTGATCCAGAGGGTACATGTGGTGACCCGGCATACCACTGCATGGTGTAGTATGCAAGTCTGATATAACACCAATGAAACACCGTTCCACTAGTATTATATCGCTCAGAGTGGTACAACAGAAACATATGCGGGTCCAAGGCATGTCTATAGAATTACAACAATGACTCTGTTACATAAGATCATCACAGCCTACTACTTTACAATGAGGTAAAACTGCAAGTAACTCCCGAAGAACGACTCGTAGACTAGTCTTATCACGAACTCTATTTGTAGAGTATTTAACTAGCTACAGAGGATATGAATAGATTCTAACTAAATAGGAGCTAAGTTTAGGAAGCTAGTTCCTTTCTATTGCTACTCTAGGTTTCTCCTTGTTGAATGTGGTATCTGACTCTTCTGATAGGTTCCTGTCCCTTGAAGTATTTGTTGACTCCTCGGTCTTCGTGTTGCACTGTAGATCCTCCTTCGGTGCCTCCATATCTAAGCAGGGGATTTAAGAGTGGGATGAGTACGAGCATACTCAACAAGTTCATTATAGGAAAGAGGTGTTTAATGCACTAGCTACAAGCATTAGACCGGAAAGTCTAATACCAATGCAGGTTTTCATAATCATTTCTTCAAGAGGTTGCTTTTATTCGGAAGAACTATGTCCGTCGGCCTTCACCGGTTTACTAGAACTTCATGGAGCTCCTTTCCGGCCGCGTTCGCGAGTTCCATATCCCGGAACGAGGAGTGACGAGTCACGGTTCTTTACACTCTGCAGAGGTGTGTTGCTTTACCCATAAGAGATCTTATCCTTGGTGCCAACCGAGCTTAAGTTCTCGTCCACACTTCCTTTGGTGTGAGGCCCGGTATAAGGTCTAGCCAATCATGTTCCTCCGCTACCTCGCACACCCACCCTTTGTTGCATACCCCGACCCCGGGTCCTCGTCGGTCCTCTTATACCAATTAAGGATGGACCCCAACCACGACAACGAGTTTGGGACTCGTTAACCAAACTCCTTCGCCGGTAGCTGCAACCCATCATAGACCACTTACCGTGGGGAATTAGAATGGGATCCCCACCCCACCGCTTGCCCAACCTGGGTCAAGTGTCTACGGTAAGCGCATCCGTTGATGTACGAGAGGTGGAAACACTTTTGACTACTCCGTCCCACTCCGGATCTTATGGTTAACACGGGTATTACGGCACAAGAATCACTGGCGACATTTGTTGTTTAATCCTAGATGGATATTAACCCTTGCAATGGAACCTCCACCATATCAACACAATCCATGGTTCCATTGCCCACCACATAGTCATATTCATAGTTATGAAAGTAGTGGTTTTGGTTTTTATGCAATAGTGATAATCATAGTACTTTGCAAGTAATTTGATAAAGATACTCAAATGACATGAGCAAGTGATGAACTTGCCTTTTTTTGACTGCAAGATTATGCAGGCAAGGTCTTCGGTACGCAATAACTCCAAATTCTGAAATAGCATCATCGTCCGGTAAGGACGATGTTTAAAAGATTGGCAAGGATGCAATAATGCATATGTATGAGATGCAATCGCTCTAAGCGTGACCTAACCCCGATGATTTAGGATTAGTGAGTTGTATTGATTAGTTCGGGGTGTGTTGCACTTTTAGAATGATTCTCATACAAGGTTCTTATTCGAGTGTGGTTACATGGTATCATGAACGAGTGCTACAATATATCATAACAATAATATTAATAGCACACAACTATAACATTTGGTATAATCCTAACATGTAATGAATAGTGGTTAGTTTTAGCACTACATGGCATGGTTAATGATTAAATATTATATAGTTCAAAAGAATAACTTTTGAAGAACATGTTCTTTAATAATGAACAAGTGTGATAATTAGGTTGGTGGGGTTCTATGGTTGACTATGGTTTCTACTAGTTTCTGGAGTAATTATTAGATGGATTACAACATAGAGATTCATCAGAAGCTAGTAATTATAAGGTTGAGCTAAGCCTGGCATTCTAAGCAATTAATCATACAAGGTTGCTATTAAGATTGGTTCATCTTGTTGGTGATAGCTAGCTAGGGTTTATAGGTCCTTATAAGCGGGGTTGATAATGATTCCTTATTTTCTTCAAAAGAATAACTTTTGAAGAACATACTTCTTAAATAATAAGAAGTATTTCAATTAAGGTTGAGGTTGTTTAGGTTTGCTATATAATTCCCTAAGTATAGATTGGTTGGTTCCTAAATAGGATGTTTGATAATTATCTAACACTAGTAGGGTTTAGTGGGTATGGTGTGTGATGCACAATTAATGGGCATGGTTTCTATTATGGTTCATCACAGGGGTGTGATGCTAAATATAGATAATTAAGGTTGTTTTCTTTAAGGATAGGAACTATGGTTGGTTCTATTTGATCATCTAGGTTTGATTAAGATGAATACATGGGATACTAATTTAGTAATGATAGTTACTACATTTTATGTGATCAAGGTAAACATTTAGAAGCTACTATGGTTCTATGCTTGAAATCAAAATATCATGATCACATGTTCTAACTTGGGTTTAGGTTTGGAAGCAATTTAGGGTTCACATGTAATAATGGAGCTAGGGTTCCTAATGATATTAGGGTTTTAGGAATCACATGAAATGATGAGGTTATCACTTTATTTGTAATGGAACTAGGGTTTCCTAATTACCCTATAATTCTTGGATTAATAACTTCATTAATAAAGTTGAAGTTATTAATAACTTTGTAATAAAAATAATATTGGATTTGTCCTTTTATTATTTTTAAAGAATTAATAATTAAAGTAATTATTAATTAGGGTTTAAATCATTCTAATAAGTATTTAACAAAATAACAAATAAAGGAAATTAATTTTTCATGTTTTCTTATTTGTTTACTGGTTTTTTTATTTAGTTTGGAAACTACTCTTAATTATTGAATTTTAATTGAGTTTAGAATTAAAATTAAAGGCTTAATTAACAAGTGTTAAATAATTAAATTTTTATTAAAAATAAAAATTTCCTTTTAAATTTTTATTTGATAGAGTTTACTTTTATAAGAATATTGATATCCTATTTTTATTTTTCTAAGCTTTTATGAATTTTCTAGATTTATTTAAAGTTGCAGAGATTATTGAATTTGAATTTAAAAGCTAAAAGCTAAAGCTACCCGGACAGAACACCCACACAGTCCATGACTGGTGGGCCGTGTCCACGCTGGCGGCCACGTGGTGCCGACGTGGCAACCATGTGCCCCTCCGGCGGCCAGTGGTGGTCGCCGCCGGCGATTGCGGGTTCCCGCAGGGGCGTGCGCATGCTCATTGGAACGAGGACGACAAGGCGATGCTAATGGTGGTCGCGCCGCCACCAGATGGTCGCCGGAGCTTGGCCGGCGGCGATGGTCTGCGGCGGTGGTCACGGGCCTACGGTGAAGGGCTTGCTAGAGGATGCTAGGGAAAGAGCTAGGATGCTCAGGCGAACCAGGAACTCACCGCGATCACGACAGGCTTGTCGGCGAGGCGACAGGGGGTCGACCTCGCCGGAATTTGTCAGTCCCGGCGTCGGGGAAGACGAACTCGACGGTGTCGATTTTGTGCGTGGCGGCTCGATTCCTCTGGCAGGAAGAGCAAGTTGAGGACGGCGGAGATGATGGTGGTCACGGTTGGGCTTGGGGAGGCTCTGAACGGCGGCGAGGGAGATGGCCGGGGCGAGCTAGGGTTTCGTCTGGGGATAATTTTGGAGCAGGGGAGGAAGAATCCGAAGCTCCAGGTCGTCGTTGGGCTTTTATATGGCGCCAAGATGCGCCTCGTCACGACGCCGAGCTCTGGGAGGCTGCCAGCGCGAGGGGGAAGCCGATCACGGCTCGGTGCTGTCCACCATGCGAGAGATGAGGATGAGGACGACCTCCTCACTCAGATATTTGACGAAGGGGTATCTTGGGCTGAGTTGGGCTGTGCTGGGCCAGTGCAGTTGGGCCAAAGTGCTGGGCTGCTGGTCGGCTGCCACGACCAGGTATGGTTCAGGTATGCTTTTTCTCCTCTTTTCTATTTTCTATTTTCTGTTTTATATTTTCTATTTGAATTCTGTTTTTAATTCAAATTTCAATCATTCTGTTTTGCAGGTGTTGGACACTTGGTCTTTTATGAAGACTGATAAAAATATTATGATATTACTCAATTGTTTTGATTAAACATTTCACATATGTGAGCTTTATTACAAATTGTAATTAATCTTGATTTTATGCCCTCATTTTAATTTCCTTTTTCTTGTGTAATCAAATCTATTTTTAATTATTAGAGTTGATAATTTCTACTCTAAGGGTTTTAGAATTTATCATTAGGGTTTGAGCTCTTAATTGAGAATTTAATCCCATGCCTCTGATTTTATGTGCCCTTTATTATTAAGATTTTGTAGTTTGGATTATAACCCTATTTCCAAATAGCACTATTGTTGTATTTTAATAGCACCTTGAAATACTTTGAGTAATACAACTCTAATTATGGTCTGATCTTGGTTAATATGTTAAGTGGTTGATCACCATACATATGGTTTCAACTATTAATTGTAGCACAAGGTTTTTCTTGTGTGGAAGAATTGAAGCATAAGATTTAGTTTGTGAGCAATTCTAGAGTTCTAATGATGTTCACCTAATGGCAATTGGTTTGAATCTTAGTCATGGCCTAGGTTTATATCATGATCACCATAGTGATACATAACTAGGGTTGAGGTTTAATTCTAGGTTGTGAGATGAGATGACACCATATTGCATGTGCTAGGGTTAATCTCCCCTAACCAGGATGAGGTGGTGGCTTAATTAACATTTTATGTGCTCCTTTAGTTTCTAAGATATTGAGAATTGGTTTTATATTCTACCAATTAACTTCTATTACTATCCTCAATTTATCATTAAAGTAACTAAAGTTGTTATAGTTCTTTTTATAGTTAACTTTGGTCATATGGATGAATGGTTTCTCACCATAATATTATAGGCTTTAACTCTAAGCTTTACTTATGAGCTTATATCTTCTACTTCAAGTTCTTAGGGTTTATGATCACTACACAATTTATAATGATCAAGGTTTGGCTTCCTAAGTTATTACTAGAAATATTTAGATATGGTTTTACCAATTACCCCTCTCACTCCACAAGGACTTGGATTATAATCTAAGGTTCTACTCTAGGAATGATGATGTGATTATCTATATATGTGGTCTTCCTTAGAATTTCTACCTTGCTATCTTTTGTAGCTTGGTCTTCAGGAATTCTGATAAACCTGCATCTTGTGGCATGCCTCCACCTCCTAGCTGCTTCATCTTGATCCTAACTATTTTATGGAGTGGTTCAATGTGTTGGTCTTCTTGCATCAAGGTGCAAGATGATGAAATGGATGGAGTGTGAGGCTCCTTTTATAGGCTTGGGCATGCTCTAGTAACATGACACATGGGTGGATGACTCTTGCTTTAATTTGTTGAGTAAGGTGCTTGGTTGTCATGCTCTCATCCATAGCAATTCCTTAAGCATGAGGTGGCATAGCTTAGGATTCAAGCTATGTAGATATTTTCATCCTATGTGGCATTGGTATTATCCTCTCATGTGATTTATTTTTGGATAGACAAGTGGCTTTTGTTACTAAATATCTTGTGAATGATTTTATGCTTGTGATTGAGTCACTATATCATATGTGATTGTATTTATATTATTATTGGGATCAAAATGTCAAAGATAAGGATTATACCCCAATTTTGAATGGTGATGTTTGATTTCACCAAGGCATGATTATATGAGTTTCTAAATACTCATAGTTTATTTTATTCAAATAGTTTGAACTATAATTCGTAATGTAAACGAATTTAGTTTTGTGATATTCCACATATTTAATAAGTTATGATTGAAATCAGAAGGTGTGGCTTTTATGCACTTAGGTCCTTATGTTTTGCTATATTTGGTATTTAGTTTTAAAGTGAATTCAATTGTACCTCAAGGTAGTTGCTTAACTTTTAAGTGTTAATAATTTAGAGTATGCTTCTTATCTCTTTAATGGTTATTTACCTCTCCCATCTCTAGGGTTTAATGATAAGCTTTTGTTGGTGTTAAGTTCAAGAGTTTAGTTGAGGAAATACCATGAGGTTCATGGTAGGACTATTTATTTGTTTAAGACATGGAAAAGATAAGTTAATAATAGTTTCTCCAATTTTATTGTTACTTAATTTCCAGTTGAATAGATGTTCTTATGTTATGGCAAAGATTACCATGTTATGATCTTTAATAAGATCAAGCAATTGATCATTGTTTTAAGTGTTGTTGGGTTGATTATTAGTTCCATTTGATCTAACCCCTTAGATCAAATCATCTCTACTCAAAACAAGGTTTTAGCAAAGTCACATTGAGGTTTATAACGCTTGACTTGATGAGCTACATCAATTCCACCAAGGTCAAGTGAAACTTCAGTTACTGTGACTGTTTTACTTTGAAGCGCGAAAATTCCCCGGATTTTCTATGCATGAATGCAATGCACACATTTGTTTCCTCTATTTTTGTAACCCCATTACCTGGGATATTACAGTCTCTACCCCTTAAACTAAACTTCGTCCTCGAAGTTTGATCTCTCTCACGTTTCGGAGCGTGGTTCTGACTTATGCAGACTTAAAATTTTCTCGAACTCCATAGTGATCTTACTGGATATAATTGAATATATCCGTTGTCCAGATTCTTCCTGGAATCCATTAGAGTTTGTCTCTGAACCATGGTTCTTACTTTGATTCCTTGATTTCTTCCAACTTTATAAGCTTGTTTCCTTTCTCTTTGAAGATTCCATGATTAGGACTTCTTCTGGTGTTGCTAGTCTTAACTGAAGACTAATTTGATAATTAACTCCTAATTGATAAACAGGTCTTTGATTTCCCTTACTACCAAAACTACAATAATGGTACTAGTAAGGTATTTATCATGGGAATGTTCGTGATGGTTTATTCCTCTAAGAATGGATTAGACTCATTTAATCCATCCAATCATGGTTTATAATTGATACCTATACTATTTTGGGTTATTTAGGTTCCATGAAAGGAATCTTTCAAATAGACTTTAGTTTTGGTATGGTCAATTTCCTTCGGTCTTTGGGTCTTCTTGAGCTTTATTTGGTCTCCTACAATCCTTCATCCAACTTCCTTAGCCTTAATTTACTTGGGCTATCATACTTCTGAGTAAATATTACTCACTTTCTCAAGTTATAGTCCAATTATTATTTCCTCGAGGTATGAACCTCGGCTTCTGGTCTGACATCCTTCTGAAAGTAGTGTTCAACAATCTTATGAAAATAAGATCGAACTTCCTCTCGATTCGGACCTTCTTCTTCTATTATGCTCAAAGTATTGAGTTATTGTATATCCAACTCAATCTTTACTCTACCCCTTAGAGTTTTCTTATGGTCTTCAACTCCTTTTCTTCCAACTATTGGACTTTTGATTAGAATATTGGTCTAGGTGTAGCTTGTGGTTTATATTCTTCTAAGGTCTGGTGAAGAATCCTTGTGGTGTATCCACTCAATTGTGGACATCCAATGTGAATACTTCGACAAAATGTTTATAGGTTATTGTTATTTAGCTAATAAGGTTTTATTTGTTCACAAACTTTTGTTACAATAATTAAATCATGGACTATTTGTATTACCAACTGATACCAACTGTGGTTATTATACCAACTGTGGCTAGTTGATATAAAAAAAATGGATTCTATGATAGGTTCTGATCAACTGGACGAGACACCTTCTACTTTATCTCGCAGTATTGATCCTATACCATTTGTGGTCTTCTGATACCAACTATGGTCTTCTTATAACTGCTATGGTTTCATATATCATCTTCCTTCATTCAGGGTTTATTTTGCAAGAACACCACTAGCTGACACTATGAATATAGTATCCTAAGTGATTTCCCATGCATTCCCTCTTCCATAATGACTATGGTTCTATTTCTACTACTCCGCAGTCATCATATTTCACACCTTCATGCTTCCTATGTACTGAAGTACTCCTCTGTTGAGGTAAAGCATGAGTTTTGGTTGGTACTTCCTTCTGAATATTGTGGTTGCTTCCCACAAATTTACTCCTTTCTTCTGATGGAGCTTCATCTTGTCTTCGGAATCTTCCAGAATTCGTCACTTCCTCACAAGTTTACCATTACCCTCTAGATCTATAGCACCAAGTAAGGACTTGATATAGCAACATGCATTTGCATATCAAAGTCAAACTTCATGTATGGATCTAGTCAATCAATGAAAATTCCAATAAAATCCAAGAAGATTCAGCTTTGTGCTTATAATACACACCATCATAAGCCTGAATATACTAGTTGAGTAAGACATCTCTAAACATCAGGCTCTGATGCGTAGTATATAACACCACATAATATAGGTTTATATCGTGATACTTAGCACGAATATAGGGAATTCTACTATTTGTCTCAACCTTTACCTTAATTGCACATTTGCAATGAGATAAACTTGAAACAAAGTGGTCTAGGATAGTTGTGGTTAACCTAATTTTCTTTGGAAGTACTAACTTAGCTTCCATTTTGTTGAGGACTACTTCAATGATATTTCTGGTTCTAACATCACTATTCTAGACATGTAACTATTGGAATATAGCTCCTATACTTCCAAGTTATTGTATCGTAAGGCTATGGACCTAATGTTGTTGTTGACACAGTTCCCATGGTTTTGGGACATAATTCTTGCACTATTGTTTAGCACTTGGCTTCTTATTGTACTCCTCCAAACTACTTATAATGTTCTAATCCATCACATAATGATTCTCAGGTGAATCATATATGATTAGCTACTCTATCATTTAAGTAGACATATTTATTGATATATCTCTCTTTCTTACCTTCCATGATTGACTCATCATGGTATACACTACCTCATATGACTCATATTTATCACTAGATTTCACTCCTATTATAGGTCTGGATAACTCTTACTTAATCATAACATATGTTGGTACACATCTTCCACTAGGATATCTTCCTTATGGTTGTATCCTCTCTTTGGACTACCATGTATTGTATACCAACTGTGGTCTACTCATAATTATTTTAGGGTCTTAAGAGCATCCTACATAATTTGAGATTAGCTAGCTAACATTACTTAGGAAATATAAGTAAGAAATGTTGACTCAAGTGTGTCAGGATTATTCTCAAGTGAATATCCATCTCAAGTCATAAGAAGTATTTGGTTTAACTAAGATGACTTCCTATAGACACTACCAATCCTATAGGTCTCCTTTAAAGGATTTTAATCCTAAGGTCAAAGCATTTGCTCGATACCAACTGTGGTGACCCGGCATACCACCTGCATGGTGTAGTATGCAAGTCCGATATAACACCAATGAAACACCGTTCCACTAGTATTATATCGCTCGAGTGGTACAACAGAAACATATGCGGGTCCAAGGCATGTCTATAGAATTACAACAATGACTCTGTTACATAAGATCATCACAGCCTCCTACTTTACAATGAGGTAAAACTGCAAATAACTCCCGAAGAACGACTCGTAGACTAGTCTTATCACGAACTCTATTTGTAGAGTATTTAACTAGCTACAGAGGATATGAATAGATTCTAACTAAATAGGAGCTAAGTTTAGGAAGCTAGTTCCTTTCTATTGCTACTCTAGGTTTCTCCTTGTTGAATGTGGTATCTGACTCTTCTGACAGGTTCCTGTCCCTTGAAGTATTTGTTGACTCCTCGGTCTTCGTGTTGCACTGTTAGATCCTCCTTCGGTGCCTCCATATCTAAGCGGGGATTTAAGAGTGGGATGAGTACGAGCGTACTCAACAAGTTCATTATAGGAAAGAGGTGTTTAATGCACTAGCTACGAGCATTAGACCGGAAAGTCTAATACCAATGCAGGTTTTCATAATCATTTCTTCAAGAGGTTGCTTTTATTCGGAAGAACTATGTCCGTCGGCCTTCACCGGTTTACTAGAACTTCATGGAGCTCCTTTCCGGCCGCGTTCGCAGTTCCATATCCCGGAACAGGGAGTGACAGGTCACGGTTCTTTACACTCTGCAGAGATGTGTTGCTTTACCCATAAGAGATCTTATCCTTGGTGCCAACCGAGCTTAAGTTCTCGTCCACACTTCCTTTGGTGTGAGGCCCGGTATAAGGTCTAGCCAATCATGTTCCTCCGCTACCTCGCACACCCACCCTTTGTTGCATACCCCGACCCTGGGTCCTCGTCGGTCCTCTTATACCAATTAAGGATGGACCCCGACCACGACAACAGTTTGGGACTCGTTAACCAAACTCCTTCTCCGGTAGCTGCAACCCATCATAGACCACTTACCGTGGGGAATTAGAATGGGATCCCCACCCCACCGCTTGCCCAACCTCGGGTCAAGTGTCTACGGTAAGCGCATCCGTTGATGTACGAGAGGTGGAAACACTTTTGACTACTCCGTCCCACTCCGGATCTTATGGTTAACACGGGTATTACGGCACAAGAATCACTCGGCGACATTTGTTGTTTAATCCTAGATGGATATTAACCCTTGCAATGGAACCTCCACCATATCAACACAATCCATGGTTCCATTGCCCACCACATAGTCATATTCATAGTTATGAAAGTAGTGGTTTTGGTTTTTATGCAATAGTGATAATCATAGTACTTTGCAAGTAATTTGATAAAGATACTCAAATGACATGAGCAAGTGATGAACTTGCCTTTTTTGACTGCAAGATTATGCAGGCAAGGTCTTCGATACGCAATAACTCCAAATTCTGAAATAGCATCATCGTCCGTAAGGGACGATGTTTAAAAGATTGGCAAGGATGCAATAATGCATATGTATGAGATGCAATCGCTCTAAGCGTGACCTAACCCCGATGATTTAGGATTAGTGAGTTGTATTGATTAGTTCGGGGTGTGTTGCACTTTTAGAATGATTCTCATACAAGGTTCTTATTCAGGTGTGGTTACATGGTATCATGAACAGGTGCTACAATATATCATAACAATAATATTAATAGCACACAACTATAACATTTGGTATAATCCTAACATGTAATGAATAGTGGTTAGTTTTAGCACTACATGGCATGGTTAATGATTAAATATTATATAGTTCAAAAGAATAACTTTTGAAGAACATGTTCTTTAATAATGAACAAGTGTGATAATTAGGTTGGTGGGGTTCTATGGTTGACTATGGTTTCTACTAGTTTCTGGAGTAATTATTAGATGGATTACAACATAGAGATTCATCAGAAGCTAGTAATTATAAGGTTGAGCTAAGCCTGGCATTCTAAGCAATTAATCATACAAGGTTGCTATTAAGATTGGTTCATCTTGTTGGTGATAGCTAGCTAGGGTTTATAGGTCCTTATAAGCAGGGTTGATAATGATTCCTTATTTTCTTCAAAAGAATAACTTTTGAAGAACATACTTCTTAAATAATAAGAAGTATTTCAATTAAGGTTGAGGTTGTTTAGGTTTGCTATATAATTCCCTAAGTATAGATTGGTTGGTTCCTAAATAGGATGTTTGATAATTATCTAACACTAGTAGGGTTTAGTGGGTATGGTGTGTGATGCACAATTAATGGGCATGGTTGCTATTATGGTTCATCACAGGGGTGTGATGCTAAATATAGATAATTAAGGTTGTTGTCTTTAAGGATAGGAACTATGGTTGGTTCTATTTGATCATCTAGGTTTGATTAAGATGAATACATGGGATACTAATTTAGTAATGATAGTTACTACATTTTATGTGATCAAGGTAAACATTTAGAAGCTACTATGGTTCTATGCTTGAAATCAAAATATCATGATCACATGTTCTAACTTGGGTTTAGGTTTGGAAGCAATTTAGGGTTCACATGTAATAATGGAGCTAGGGTTCCTAATGATATTAGGGTTTTAGGAATCACATGAAATGATGAGGTTATCACTTTATTTGTAATGGAACTAGGGTTTCCTAATTACCCTATAATTCTTGGATTAATAACTTCATTAATAAAGTTGAAGTTATTAATAACTTTGTAATAAAAATAATATTGGATTTGTCCTTTTATTATTTTTAAAGAATTAATAATTAAAGTAATTATTAATTAGGGTTTAAATCATTCTAATAAGTATTTAACAAAATAACAAATAAAGGAAATTAATTTTTCATGTTTTCTTATTTGTTTACTGGTTTTTTTATTTAGTTTGGAAACTACTCTTAATTATTGAATTTTAATTGAGTTTAGAATTAAAATTAAAGGCTTAATTAACAAGTGTTAAATAATTAAATTTTTATTAAAAATAAAAATTTCCTTTTAAATTTTTATTTGATAGAGTTTACTTTTATAAGAATTTTGATATCCTATTTTTATTTTTCTAAGCTTTTATGAATTTTCTAGATTTATTTAAATTGCAGAGATTATTGAATTTGAATTTAAAAGCTAAAAGCTAAAGCTACCCGGACAGAACACCCACACAGTCCATGACTGGTGGGCCGTGTCCAAGCTGGCGGCCATGTGGTGCCGACGTGGCAACCATGTGCCCCTCCGGCGGCCAGTGGTGGTCGCCGCCGGCGATTGCGGGTTCCCGCAGGGGCGTGCGCATGCTCATTGGAACGAGGACGACAAGGCGATGCTAATGGTGGTCGCGCCGCCACCAGATGGTCGCCGGAGCTTGGCCGGCGGCGATGGTCTGCGGCGGTGGTCACGGGCCTACGGTGAAGGGCTTGCTAGAGGATGCTAGGGAAAGAGCTAGGATGCTCAGGCGAACCAGGAACTCACCGCGATCACGACAGGCTTGTCGGCGAGGCGAGAGGGGGTCGACCTCGCCGGAATTTGTCAGTCCCGGCGTCGGGGAAGACGAACTCGACGGCGTCGATTTTGTGCGTGGCGGCTCGATTCCTCTGGCAGGAAGAGCAAGTTGAGGACGGCGGAGATGATGGTGGTCACGGTTGGGCTTGGGGAGGCTCTGAACGGCGGCGAGGGAGATGGCCGGGGCGAGCTAGGGTTTCGTCTGGGGAGAATTTTGGAGCAGGGGAGGAAGAATCCGAAGCTCCAGGTCGTCGTTGGGCTTTTATATGGCGCCAAGATGCGCCTCGTCACGACGCCGAGCTCTGGGAGGCTGCCAGCGCGAGGGGGAAGCCGATCACGGCTCGGTGTTGTCCACCATGCGAGAGATGAGGATGAGGACGACCTCCTCACTCAGATATTTGACGAAGGGGTATCTTGGGCTGAGTTGGGCTGTGCTGGGCCAGTGCAGTTGGGCCAGAGTGCTGGGCTGCTGGTGGGCTGCCACGACCAGGTATGGTTCAGGTATGCTTTTTCTCCTCTTTTCTATTTTCTATTTTCTGTTTTATATTTTCTATTTGAATTCTGTTTTTAATTCAAATTTCAATCATTCTGTTTTGCAGGTGTTGGACACTTGGTCTTTTATGAAGACTGATAAAAATATTATGATATTACTCAATTGTTTTGATTAAACATTTCACATATGTGAGCTTTATTACAAATTGTAATTAATCATGATTTTATGCCCTCATTTTAATTTCCTTTTTCTTGTGTAATCAAATCTATTTTTAATTATTAGAGTTGATAATTTCTACTCTAAGGGTTTTAGAATTTATCATTAGGGTTTGAGCTCTTAATTGAGAATTTAATCCCATGCCTCTGATTTTATGTGCCCTTTATTATTAAGATTTTGTAGTTTGGATTATAACCCTATTTCCAAACAGCACTATTGTTGTATTTTAATAGCACCTTGAAATACTTTGAGTAATACAACTCTAATTATGGTCTGATCTTGGTTAATATGTTAAGTGGTTGATCACCATACATATGGTTTCAACTATTAATTGTAGCACAAGGTTTTTCTTGTGTGGAAGAATTGAAGCATAAGATTTAGTTTGTGAGCAATTCTAGAGTTCTAATGATGTTCACCTAATGGCAATTGGTTTGAATCTTAGTCATGGCCTAGGTTTATATCATGATCACCATAGTGATACATAACTAGGGTTGAGGTTTAATTCTAGGTTGTGAGATGAGATGACACCATATTGCATGTGCTAGGGTTAATCTCCCCTAACCAGGATGAGGTGGTGGCTTAATTAACATTTTATGTGCTCCTTTAGTTTCTAAGATATTGAGAATTGGTTTTATATTCTACCAATTAACTTCTATTACTATCCTCAATTTATCATTAAAGTAACTAAAGTTGTTATAGTTCTTTTTATAGTTAACTTTGGTCATATGGATGAATGGTTTCTCACCATAATATTATAGGCTTTAACTCTAAGCTTTACTTATGAGCTTATATCTTCTACTTCAAGTTCTTAGGGTTTATGATCACTACACAATTTATAATGATCAAGGTTTGGCTTCCTAAGTTATTACTAGAAATATTTAGATATTGTTTTACCAATTACCCCTCTCACTCCACAAGGACTTGGATTATAATCTAAGGTTCTACTCTAGGAATGATGATGTGATTATCTATATATGTGGTCTTCCTTAGAATTTCTACCTTGCTATCTTTTGTAGCTTGGTCTTCGAGAATTCTGATAAACCCGCATCTTGTGGCATGCCTCCACCTCCTAGCTGCTTCATCTTGATCCTAACTATTTTATGGAGTGGTTCAATGTGTTGGTCTTCTTGCATCAAGGTGCAAGATGATGAAATGGATGGAGTGTGAGGCTCCTTTTATAGGCTTGGGCATGCTCTAGTAACATGACACATGGGTGGATGACTCTTGCTTTAATTTGTTGAGTAAGGTGCTTGGTTGTCATGCTCTCATCCATAGCAATCCTTTAAGCATGAGGTGGCATAGCTTAGGATTCAAGCTATGTAGATATTTTCATCCTATGTGGCATTGGTATTATCCTCTCATGTGATTTATTTTTGGATAGACAAGTGGCTTTTGTTACTAAATATCTTGTGAATGATTTTATGCTTGTGATTGAGTCACTATATCATATGTGATTGTATTTATATTATTATTGGGATCAAAATGTCAAAGATAAGGATTATACCCCAATTTTGAATGGTGATGTTTGATTTCACCAAGGCATGATTATATGAGTTTCTAAATACTCATAGTTTATTTTATTCAAATAGTTTGAACTATAATTCGTAATGTAAACGAATTTAGTTTTGTGATATTCCACATATTTAATAAGTTATGATTGAAATCGAAGGTGTGGCTTTTATGCACTTAGGTCCTTGTGTTTTGCTATATTTGGTATTTAGTTTTAAAGTGAATTCAATTGTACCTCAAGGTAGTTGCTTAACTTTTAAGTGTTAATAATTTAGAGTATGCTTCTTATCTCTTTAATGGTTATTTACCTCTCCCATCTCTAGGGTTTAATGATAAGCTTTTGTTGGTGTTAAGTTCAAGAGTTTAGTTGAGGAAATACCATGAGGTTCATGGTAGGACTATTTATTTGTTTAAGACATGGAAAAGATAAGTTAATAATAGTTTCTCCAATTTTATTGTTACTTGATTTCCAGTTGAATAGATGTTCTTATGTTATGGCAAAGATTACCATGTTATGATCTTTAATAAGATCAAGCAATTGATCATTGTTTTAAGTGTTGTTGGGTTGATTATTAGTTCCATTTGATCTAACCCCTTAGATCAAATCATCTCTACTCAAAACAAGGTTTTAGCAAAGTCACATTGAGGTTTATAACGCTTGACTTGATGAGCTACATCAATTCCACCAAGGTCAAGTGAAACTTCGATTCATCGTGATTGTTTTACTTTGAAGCGCGAAAATTCCCCGGATTTTCTATGCATGAATGCAATGCACACATCTGTTTCCTCTATTTTTGTAACCCCATTACCTGGGATATTACAGTACAATAAAACCTTACAAATTGCATAGTCACATGGACTAGCTCAACTAAATTGTTCAGAATAAACACAGCGGAATGTAAGTCATCAATGAGCCTTCATCATCTTCATGTGCCACAGGCAGTCATGTTGGAATGTAGACTCGAGATCCTACCACGTACTTCTCAGAAAATCCTGCACGTTTGAATATGCAGCCCCACGAATGGAGGTCAGTACAATGATGTACTGGCAAATGACACTTATATGGTGGCAGTTTTAGGCATGACTATCTACATGATATTTGGCTAGTGGAGTTTAGGCAAATTTGCATAAAGCCAATTTTATCCTACATTTTATTTGAAAACAAAACATTTTTACAAAACTTGTAATGATGTCATAAACAGTATCATGGTTACATCTCCCATGTACTATCCGACAGTTGCTACTCAAATTTTAACTTATTCAGAAAAGGTGATGAGATTCCTCCGTACATTCCCTGTCCAGATGCTCAAATTGTCCATAACCGGGGACACGGCTAAGATCTTAGGTTTAACTCTCGAGAGGTTGCGCTCTTTACCCACAATTCGCAACCAAGCCTTTTTGCCAAAATTCTTCATCTTCATTAAGGCCAGGACGAGGTCACTACGAAGCCTTTCTTTAGTAGCCCCTCTACCTACCGGATCCGCCCGTACCCTGAAACTCCACCCGCTGGCGGTACCCTAGGCGAGGTTTCCCACTAAGTACTTAGCTAAGACAGAGCCCATAATGTATTGTGGTTGCACTGGAAGCTATCTAAAAACAAGGACGACATAATAATCTCTCTAATCCTAGGTGGCAACCACTATTCAACCGCGCACTCTCAGGCACCCACCCGTCCACTGGTCCATCCCCAGGGATCGGAGCCCTGAGCAGCCGCCCACCACTCAATCAATCCACCCAGGTGATTCATTAAGGTTGTTAATTTTAATTCTCAATACTCACCATCCAAAACAATCAAAAAAATAGCAGTGGCATTTTGTTATTGCTAGGCATACCAAGAATACTAGCAATGGTTCAAGGGTGGCTACACACTACTAGGATTGATGAGCATAGCATAACTTTTGAAAACAAAATCCTACCATGCATACTAGTTTTGAAAAACACTAATGCATAATTAAAAAAATAGGTAGGAATTGAATGTCACTTGCCTTGTTGGTAGTCGAAGCGCGTTCACTTCTCTTAATCAAAATACGTGTCTCTCCGTACAACTATAACATAGAATACAGCACAACATAAACACACCATTCAACAACAACATCATAATCAAACAAGACAACAATCGAAAATCGCTCTATGGTACTAAGGTGTGGCATGAGGTTTGGCTTGCAAGATATAGATGTAAGATTCTGGATGGCAAGTCACATTTGAAAGAAATGTACCATCCAAGATATATTTGAAGAATCTTTATGCTTTGCGAAAGCATGAAAAGAATTTGGAACATCTCATGTGAATTGAGTCACATAGGTGACAAATAGCGCAACACAAATACTATTGTATAAGTGTGACAAAAATTACTCAAAATGGTATAAATTACACATAGGCTTGGGTATGGACCAATGACATATGAAAGTACTCAAATCATTTGTAAGCTGAATAGTTTAAAACTAATTCAAATAGGTGAATGAAAAAGAATTTGGATAGACACGAATATTGGTTCAAGGTAAAGTGTCTAGTGGTATTGGTGTGTGGATGCGATCATAAGTTTCACCTTCACAAAAGAATCATGTTGAGAAAGGCTTATAGAAATCGATAATGGATATATACTCAAATTCTCATATTTGAATTTGAATATTTGCAAAGTGATTCAAATATTTTGGACGGTGGTGCTATTGGATGGAGTAATGTAAAACAAGCCTTATGCAATTGACATAATGTGACAACACTTATCAGAGTAGCACAAGGTCACACACAGCATTGCATATGAACTAATGATATATCGAACTACTCAAGTAACTCATTTGAAAGTTTGAATAGTTCGAACTAAGTGGAAGGATTGAATGGCATGAGGTTGTATAGGCATGAATGATATCGGGATTTAGTTCGCGGAGCCTAATGGATAACAAAGGTTCATCACATGTGATATGTGGTAGAGTATCTCCACCCTACTAAAGCAAGATAAAAATCTAAACTAGGACATGTCACACTTTACTCAAATAACTCAACTGTTAATTGAATAATATGAACTAGACAACCAGGGGTAAGCTATGCATTATCTGTGAACATGATAAAGAATTATGATGGTTCTGGAAGATGTGTATGATCACAAGGATCATTTTGGCTAAAAGAACTATGTCGAAACCAGTTATAGGACTACACTTTTCGCGAAAAAGTCATTAGAAGAAGTTTTCCGAATGGAAAACCTTTCTACACGGAAGTTGTAGAGAATTCCATTACAAGAGTATCGCCAAAAGAATCTCTCGGAAAAAGTTTGTAGGATTCATTTTATAGACGATGTTGCGGATCAAAGGGATACCGCGAAAATAAAGTGTGGGAAACTGCCATGCAAAATGTCTAACATGATCTACGTGATTTGCTGATTCCAACGGTATAGGGTTTGTCGAAATTCGACTGATAGAACTTAAGATATGAATTTTACAAAACTAGAGCTAAGTGGTTACAGTTCTAATGGTGTACGAAAAGTTGTCCGAACAAGTTGCTCGGACGGAAAAACTTCCTACACGAAAGTTGTAGAGACTGTAATTACAAACTTAACAGAAGAACTACTATCCTAAATAGAAGTGTAGATCTAAGGAAATAAAATCGCGAAGTTATCATATGACAATCTACGTAAAAAGACCGGAGATAGAATTATTACGGGCGAGGGTTGGTCGGTTTCCCAAAATAGTGTTACGGATGTTGCGTCGAACAGCTGAATCGGCAGACAAGCGGCGCTGCGCAGCACGCGGGGAGAGAGAGGAGGCGCTGCGCGCGTGTGTGTTTTGGGCTGGTCTTTGGGGGTCTTTATATAGGCTGTACATTGGTGCAATTTGGTTCAAAGAAACGAGGTGGGACTATAGAAAAAGGAAAAGGGTGCAGCGCTAGGTGCGGCTGCTGGCGGCGGCAGCGCGTGTGCGCGAGGCGAGCTGGGCTGGTGCGAGCGCGGGAGCTGGGCCGCGGCGGGCGAGCGGGGCCGGGTGGGCTACGGCCGTGCGTGGCTGGCTGGGCCGTTCGGCCGGGTGGGCCGTTCGGCCTGGCCGCTCGTCTTTGTTTTTGTTTTTCCTGAAATTGGAACTACATTTTGGGGCTTCAAATAAAATCGAAAAAATGTAAATAAGTTACCGTTGGATTCGTTATGAAAAATACTTCAATATAAAACTAAATTTGGAACAAAAATATAAACTTTATAAAACCAAAATTTGACATACATGTCTATGTGGCTATATTGCCTTTTAGGGTTTAATATTTTCTCAAATAAAATATTTTTATAAGTTTCAAAACCTTCGAACAAAATAGAGTATTGTTAGAAAATCTTTTGTAACTAAGGTTTATGAAAACTATTATATTTTTGCAAAAATCTTTTTAATATCCATTTGGGAAAATAAAATAACCATTATATACATTTGGCATATATGTTTGATTTTGAAAATACTTTAAAACCAAAAGTCTTTGAAAACACTATTTTGGAATTAACTTGTAAATAATTTTAAATTTTTTTAATTCTTTGTGAATTTTCAATCAAGTTCAAACAATCAAGCATTAAATTTATTTTTATTTCATATTCCAAAATTTGAAAAATTTCGGGATGTGACACTAGTAAAATAAAGGATATGATATGGGTGATCATTGATAGACTCACCAAGAGTGCACATTTCTTAGCTGTGAATCACAAGGACACCTCGAAAAAGCTAGTGGATATATATGTCAAGGAGATAGTTAGCAAGCATGGAGTACCAAAGAAAATAGTCTCAGATAGAGGTTCAATCTTTACATAAGCATTTTGGAAACAACTCCAAGAAGCACTAGGATCCAAGTTGGACTTTATTACGGCTTATCACCCATAAACCGGCGGTCAGACGAAGAGAACCAATCAAATACTTGAAGACATGCTGAGAGCTTGCGCTCTAGACTTCGAAGGTTCATGGGAAGATCATCTACCACTCGCAGAGTTTTCATACAACAACAGTTACCAAAGTAGTATTTAAATGGCACCATGCAAAGCATTTTATGGAAGGAAGTGTAGATCACCGATCTGTTGGTATGAAACTGGGGGAAATAAAGAGTTTGCACCAGACTATGTCAAGGAAAGACAAGGAGTAATGGAACTCATTCGAGATCGTCTGAAGATAGCTCAGAGTCGACAGAAGAGTTATGCCGACCAGAAAAGAAGGTTGTGGGAACCTAAGGTTGGAGACATGGTTTACTTGAAGATTAGCCCAATGAATGGACTGAAAAGGTTCAGATTTAAGAGGAAGTTAAGTCCTCGAAATACTCAGTAAAAATCAAGAGAGAACTTTTGAGTTAGAGTTACCGGAGAGGTTGAGTTTGATTCACAATGTATTTCATGTATCTCAACTTCGGAAGTGTTTGAAGGCACCAGATGATCCAGTCTCACATGAAGAGTTACAGCTGCAATCAGATCTGACACATGTGGAAAGACCAGCTAGAATACTCGAAGAAAATTGGAAGAAGTTAAGGCTATCAAGTACAGCAAGGTACAATGGAAGCATCATCCCAAGCGAGAAGCGACTTGGGAAAAGGAGGAAGATCTCAAAAAATCCTACCCCGAGCTGTTCAGGTACCTCAACCACAACTTCGGGACGAAGTTTCTGTTAAGGGGGAGAGGCTGTAACATCCCAGAACATAGGACAAACGCGGGGTAGATTTAGAAAAGGGTTGTGCATTGCATCACAAAACGGGGGAAATTTTCGCGCTTAATTGCATAAAACCTAAGAGGGGTCGAGGTTTCCCTCTCGTTGCTATTAGGGTTAGAGTGATGAGAGTGCTTGACATGATCTCTTTTGAAAGCTAGGGTTTTGGAGAGGAATTTGAATTGGCATTTGAATTTTAATTTCAAACATATATGAATATAAGTAAATAACAACTCAAATGAATTCATAATTCATAATTCAAACCAACATAACATTTATACAACACATTTCATAAATGAATTATAAGTATTACAAATAACTCATAAGAAAAACTTGAGAGTTATTGATAAACCACACATATTACATTGTCTTTACATAATTCATGGATATTACAATAAATAGGATCTATTACAAAGTAAAAATGAATGAGTAAAAAAGAAGATTACAACATGGAATGTTTTTCCTACACTAAGTCTTCTAAAATCTTCATTTGATCTTCTCCATTTCTTGATCAAATTGAAACCTGCAATATATAAAGGAAAAGAACCATATTGTCCAGTAACAAGTGGCAAAGCCACTTGGACAGTGAAAATAATGAGAATGGACCAAATAAGCATTGGCTGGGGAATCAAGTCCCAACCAAAGCCAAAGCAAGCGATAGATCTTTTCCCCATCACACACCATGGTGAAACTAGAGTAGGACACCACAACACACAACCATGGGTGTGCTGTCGACCAAGCAAAGCATCACTAGATGTTATAAATAGCACGGTAACAAGTAGATAGAGATGAACTTCACAGGAACAGCAAGAACACCACAGTAGTCACATTCATTTAGTTCATCCATTGAACCCAAACCAAACCAAGCTAAACCAAGCAGTAGATCATGGTGACATAGAGCAAGATCATCCAGGACTTAGGTGGTGAAGGACAAGTTGATCAAATCAACCAGCCAAAGCACTTCATCAACAATAGAAACCATCTAGGAGCTGGAGCAAGGTATAACTCATACCTGGAGAGGATCCAAGGATCCAATCCATCATAAGCATGATCATACACACACTTGGTGTGGAGCAGATGCTTCACAGGGTTACTCATCACTTGGTATAGACCAAGTGATGCTGGTAAGAGAGAGGCCAGACCAGTTCTAGTGAATTTAGTAATTGGACATGCACAAGCAAATAGAGTACCCAGCTATCCAAAGTAGCTAGACAAACCTGACATAGTGACCAACTAAGTTACCTAGCACCACTTGGTGTTCAAAACCATCAGTAAGACCCATTTTTCATCAAAAGATTACCATGGGGCACTCATATACATGATTACCAACTGTGGATATTATTATTTTCATAAAAACCAACCAGTTAGGCAATTTACTTTGCAACCAATGTCAGTAGCAAGCTACTGAGGTCACATCACAAGCCAATCAAGCAAGCAAGCCACACAGGCAAGCAAGTCCTCATTACCTAAGAGGTTCATACATGTATTTAATTCCAATTCATTATGGAAATCATATAAGCATCTTTTAATTAACCTGAATCATTACCAACACATGATTTATCAAGTATATTTGACAGTAAACCATCACAAAGCAACAACATGACATGCACAGGTTACTTTACTGAAGTCAAAGCTTCAGTAAAACACACCAGGCTATCAAATATTGTTTGACAGGTAATTACTGCAAGCAAGAGCATCCTAAATCATTCACAGAGCATACACAAGTGTCACTGGCATAGCACCAGTAGCACAACAAGGCACAAGTATCATATGATCATACACCAGCAGTCATCACAGTTCACCAATTGGTGACAAGCAAATACTAGGAAGCTTAGCCAATGGCTAATGCTTTAGTTAAGCAACCACATAGCCTAGCAGTATAGTGGCATGACAACCAAGAGCATCATAGGCTCCAGAAGGAACCATTGGAGAAATTAGGATCAGTACAACCTAGCAAGCGAGCATATACATCAATTATATCATGCCAGCACAAGCACATGGTGTGCATAGGAACATCAGATGAACTGAAAGGAGTAGGATCAAGATAGGCACATAGCAAGCACCAGCAATGCACATGGCAAGCCATACAGAGCAAAAGCAGCACCAATGGAGCAACACAAGTAATGGCATGGCATGGACAGTGGCTAGTAATGGCAACATCTGGCGATGGCAAGCCAGACAGAGGAGAATCAAACACAGTAGCACAGGAGGAGCATTCCTACATGATCTGTTGATCATCAGGAAGTAGGGGAAGAAGAAGAGCAATACATATCAATGGAGGTGAGCAGAGAGGTGAGAAGAGAGGAAGGGGAGGAAACTTTACCGTGCGCCTGGGAGCAGAGGTTATGGCATGGTGAGGCAGTGATCGCGCGACCGCAACAACTGCAAGCCGAGGGAAGTCGCTAGCGTTATGCCAACAAATCCAACATCACCACAGGCCCCAACACATCTGGAGACGATGGCACAGGTGGCACCACATCACCACCCGCGTCGGGTCAATCTCCAGGAAGATGACTCGTTGACGGCGCCGGCCTCTTCGCACCGAAGGTCGTGGATCGACGAAGAATCGTCGGAGGCGACCGAACCCTAGTTGCAGTACGATGGCGATCTGGAGAAGGAGGCGGCGAGCGTCGAATCGACGCGGATAAAAAGGTGGAGCGTCGCAAGGGGAAGCATTTGCGATGGCGGTGAGGTCAGGCATGGCCGGAGCTGGCCAGAGCGTGGCGGAGACTGCGATAGCGACGCGAGTCGCTAGAGCGTCGCGAGAGAGCTAGGGTTAGGGTTAGGACGCGTGAGAGAGAGTGGAATGGATCGACTCGGTCGGTCGGTCTGGGCCGAACCGGTCTGGTTCAGTCCTTGGTGGGCTGACCAGTGGGCCCAGGGGTAGTTTAGACCTTTCCCATTAGGATTTAAACCATTTCAATTTTAAATTTAACTCTTCCATGTTAAAATTGCAAATAAATCCAGAGTAACTCCAAAAATTCAAGAAAAATAAGAATAATTCATAAAAATTATTCCTTAATTAAAATAAAATATGAAGTGAAATAAATAATACAAATTTAAATTCTATAGATTTGAAATGAATTTCAAATTGGAGATTTAAGATTTGAAATTTTCCTTTGATATAAAAATCAAGGAAAATTCGAAATGACTTTATATATTTGCTCAATCAAATATTTTCAAAAGAAGAAATTCTAATACTCCAAATCTTTTCATTTGAGATAAATTAAATATTTTCAAAGGAAAAATTCTAATATTCCAGATCCTTTCTTTTGAGGAAAATCCTCATCAAAATAATATTAAAGGATTATAAATTATTACTTAAGGAATAAATATTCCAATCAAGCTTTAAGCACACAAATCTTAAGAAATACTCCGGGGAAAGAGATTCAACCAAAAATAAATCCATCATGCATATATCATTTGGATTTTATAACATTGTCCTTATCGGACAATGATGCTTCTTTTCAGAACCCGAGGTCCAGGTTCCATCCGAACCCTCGAACTGCACTGTCTCGCAGTCTCCAGGCAAGTTCACTATTGATCATGCCATATTGATTATTTTCTATCAATTTACTCGCAAAGCAATATACTTATCACTCCTGCATTGAAAATAAAATGTTACTTTTCCAATTATGAATATGACTATGTGGTGGGCAATGGAACCATGGTATGTGTTGATGGTGGAGGTTCCATTTCAAGGGTTCTACTCATCTAGGACTAATCACCAATGGACCATGGTATGTACATACCGCGTTAACCATAAGATCTATAATGGCTCTGGGGAAGTCAGTTGTATATTTTTTCCTTCTGCATATCAACGTTCTTGATAGGGCCTGGCTGGGTGTTGCGAGAACACTTCAGCGGTTGGGAAATCCTTTAAATCTCCATACTTGAGGTTGAGTGCGCTCTACCGTCTATGATGGATTATCCATAGTACATCGTGGGTAAAGCCGTATGATCGGGAGATGTTTACCAGGGATGTGCGGATGGACAAAAGGGTGGGTATGCAATGTCGTGGAGAAGGCAGTGATTGGCTTGGTTCTTATACTAGGCCTCACACCAAGGAAGTGTGGAAGGGAAGGTACTCCCGGTTGGCAACAAGGATAAGCTCTCTTATGGGAAAAATAACGCACCTCTGCAGAGTGTATTGAATTGTGGTTGTCACTCCCTGTTGCAGGAAGGTAACTACGAACGCGGCAGGAAACTAACTCCGTGAAGTTCTAGTCAACCTGTGAAGACTGGCGAGCATAGTTTTCAGAATAAAATAAACCTTTTGTAGAAATGTTTGCGAAACATGCATTGACCCGAGATTTTCTGATCAATGGTCGTAGCTAGTGCATCAAACACCTTTTCTCTTTTGAACTCGCTGAGTACCTCTTACTCACTTTGTTTCGATACCCTTGCTAGACTGTAACACTGAAGAGGAGGCCTGCACCGGAGCACCAGAAGGGGACTATGAGTTGTTCTACGAGGAGCCAGACCTTTCAGGAGGAGTTGAAGGCGTTGACTATGGGATAGTCTACGGAGCTGATGACACGGAGGCGGAGGAGTGGAGACTTACCTTAGACATCTCGGAGCTGAGCAGCGTAGTGACTTACTTAAATAAGTTGCTGAGCTCGTCATGTCTACTTTTAGTTGATGTTGTAATGACACTTAAGTAAGATCTTAGGGTGTTCTCATCGGACCTGTGAGAATGCCAACTTGTTAAGAACCATGTTTGTAATTTTATGTGGAGTGTTATGACCTGCAATGTTTCTGTTGTACCACTCTGAGGGATGTGATATTTGTGAAGAAGCCCCTTCATGAATGTCATATCAACGACTTGTATACTACAACATGTAGTGGTATGCTAGGTCACCGCAATGAGTCACCATCTACCACAGTTCGTCGGGAAAGTATGTTGCTAATAATGACTTTTTGTAGTGTAGATCCACTGAGGTAGTACATCTTTCTGATAATACCCTCAAATTATGTTTGTGAGACCGAACAACCAAAATAGATATAGAAAAAAATAAGTAACTTACATATCCTCCAGTGGCAGAGTTTCCATATTTGTGTCGTCACCTGGCGTTTAGACAATCATGGCTGTCTCTATTCGCTCATGGAGGTTTCGGAGTGTAGCGCAAAATATTAAGGTAACTTCAGCTAGGCGATGGCGGGTCACACTAGTCTTCGAAACATGCCTGACAAGTCAGCGAGGTGTGCTTGACCATTTCCTAGCGTGGGACCCACAATTAATGACTCTTGTAATGGATGCCGCAATAATTAATGGCTCATTTCCCATATTGTGCCATAAGAAAGTCTTGGTATTGTATGCCACCTAACATGGCACCGTTATGTACAAGTATCGACTGGAGCATGACATATAATATTCCGCCGGCTTTGATATTCGTCGTGAAAGGTGGATCCGATGGGTCAAAAACTTTTGCATGCAATTTTGAGATGTGTTGTCCAAAAAACTTTTAGGTGCAGCCATATGCACTTGTAGTGTTTCCTAATCTTTTAGATCATAAGTTTTGTATAGTTCACCCATTAGTATGCAACATTTTCAACGAATTTGCTAGAATTCTATCACCAAGTGACACGGGTATACCTTGTTGGACCTAATGCACTAGTATCCCCGGTACATATTCGGGAAGAATTCCATGTCTAAAGCCCAGGGGTTAGACGCGGAGAATAAGTAAAGGCCCATAGGAGCCGACATAAGCATAGCCTTATTAGGACACTTGTAAATCGACCCGAACTAGGCTCCGAGACCTAGCCTCTCTTATACAGGCTAGGACGAGCCAACGGGTAGAGGATCCACGATACAATTGATGTAACCCTAGTATTGTTCTAGCAATACGATGACTTTGCCTCATAATCCATACATCATCAGACCACCAAGTTTGTCTGATAAGCCGACGAAATCACCAACGCAACTCTTTCCCTGAAACCCTAAGTCCATATCCATGGACATTGCCGTGGTTAATCCTCATCAATTGGCGCCGTCTGTGGAAAATCTGGGCGCTGGAGTAATGAATTCGTCGGTTTCTTCGATTTTTCCAAGAAGCACCGCGACGATCATCGTTGGCCTATCCATTTTGGCTCCATCGTTTTTATTCCGCACCCACCCGCCCTTCTTCCGGCCTGCGACAACCTCGAACAGGAGATGGATCTGGCAATCGGAAGCTTTAGCTTTCGCGTCGGGTCTCGGGGCACGCTTCGCCTTTTGGATCTGATCTGTTCGCGTATGTCGGCGTAAAGTTCTATGCCAGCGGCAACGTCGACATCTTCTGTCGGATGTTCAAGCGTGGAAAAATCACCGCCAATCACCGTGAACAATATCGACTCCGCCACAAATGGGGGATCTCGCCGATCTTTTTGACGATGTCTTCTGCGATTCTGAGAGTGAATGGACATCGGATCTAGTACTTCAAGATGATTACTTGATGGAAGGCAAGAATCAGATGAAAAATCCTCTTCGCCTTCCAAAGCTTCCATGTCTCCCTCAGGGTCCACGACAACTTCGGATACTTTGCCACCCTCAGGCAATGGGGAAGGCAGGAGAGAAAGATGTGATCCTGCAAAGTTGGCGATTATTGAGTAAGGAGCACGAAAAAAGAAGGAAAATAAGTCAACATAGAAAGTAAAAGAATATGAAAACTTACTGCTGGCAATGGATGCTAGTTGTCGAAGGGATCAACCCGACATGAAGAGGGGATGTCGTCTTTTTGGATAAACCTGGTGAAATGCCGGGCAAGCTTTTCGAGTTCGTTGGTGGACAAATCATCCTTAGAAACCCTTGACGGGTCATTCGCCCGGGAGAAGGTTCACATGGTGGAAGCTCTGGCTTGCATGGGTTGGACTCGAATTCGAAGAAAGTGGGTCATGATTTGAAGACCCGAGACCTCTTTATCCTCATCGTTCTAGAGAGAGAGGATCCGAGCCATTAATGGGTCTATTTCTTCGAGTTCTGCCTCAGTCAGTTGATGATCCCATGATTTTAGCTTGCTCACCTCTTTGTCGGTTCGAAGGGTGTGAGACCAAACTTCTGCTCCCAAATCTCGTGGTCCTTGATGTAGCACTTGTTTCACCTGTTTTGAACGGGTTCAACCATCTTGAAGTCGAAATATTCGACTTAGGACTGATAGATATAATGGCACCACCAACGTTATGAGCGGTTGTTTGCGTGGTATTCCTCCGAAGAAAGAACAAGTGCCTCCAGAGGACCTAACGAGGATGGATGCCGAGGAAGCACTCGCAAAGAGTAATAAACAAGCAATGTGTAATATAGAGTTAGGCGTGAGCTAATGAAGTTGCACTCCATTGACAAAGAGAAGCCCACGAAAAAATTAGTGGGTGAGGAGAGGGAGACCACGGAGGACAAAAGCAATGAACATTACCCGCCAGCCTTTGCCGGGTCGCGGCACCGCTTCGCCGCCGGTGAGCTTGGCTTCTGGCGTCGCCTAGAGGAGCATCAATTTGTGGAGCTTCCGGAGGCCGTTCCCCATGCACTTTGATCCGCTCCATCCCGTCGCCCGCGCCTTTCCCGTGGTCACATTGACAACATGGCGAGTGGTTTTGGATTTCCCCATTGTAGCATATGGAGGTGTTTTGAGGCTTTGAGGAGGGGAAATGAAGAATTTTTTGGGCTGGGGACACAATGGTGGCGGCGAGCGAGAGGAGGAACATGATGCAGAAGCGGGCGCAGAGAGGGAATGAGAGCAAACTAAAATTCTCTCCCCATTATAAGCTAGGGGAAGGGAAATAGGGGCCGTCCGATGTTAGCGAAGGTTCACGTGGCTCGCATCGATGCAGACACGTGGCACAGAGATGCTGAAACATCAGTCCCATTAACTCCACCACCACGAGAATCTAGGAAGATAATTGCACGCCGCGCCGCGGGGCGCCTTGGTTTTCATGCGGTCGTGCGGTCAAATCAAATGGTGTGGACGCCATCCACGCGGCGGGCAGACTACATTATGGGCCCACATGTGATGCGTCAAATTAGAGTCTTTTCAGACGTAGTCGAGCACACCATCATCGTCAACAATGGCGTCATGAACGGAAGAAAAAAAACTTTGGGTTAATCAAAGGTCAAGTCGATGAAAATATCAATGTATTCCATCAAGAAGAACCTCGTCGAATAAATCCTCGGATGGGATGAAGATATTTGAGCCTACGGTCGGTTGCGGGGATACTCCCGTTGAAAGCGCTGACGGCACACTGATAGAAAGAAAAACTACATAATAAGTTAAGTAATGAGTAATCAGTTAAATGCAATGATACCCGAGTCGAATAAAACTCGGATGCATAAAGTCTTTGAGCTTATGCTCGGCTACAGGTACTCGAACATAGCCTCGGGGGACACTCCCATCGGGAGCGTTGTTCGTGCAACGGATAGAAAAGAAGTTCAGAGAGGCACTCGACAAAAAGAGAAGAGGATAAATCTTCGAGTCCATTATCGGTCGTAAACACTAGAAACATAGACTCGTCAATTACTCCCATCGAGAGCGTCTATTGTGCACCTGACAAAAGTATCAAAATTTGGGTAAACCATAACCCGCCAACTTCAACTAGTGCAACATCCAAACAAGGCAGCCGATATAAAATTATTCTCATAACGCGTCTGCCGCGATAATATGTTAGAATGTCGTGCTCATAAGCATGAAGGTAAGACCCTAAGATCCATCCTATGAGGCCTGACACTCGCACAAGCCGCGGTCTGCTAGATAATTTCCATATCAACGATGTGATGAAAAATCCTGACAGATGAGTTGGATACCCAAAACATAAAACTGGAATTCATAACTCGGTCGAACTGAATTACACCAGAACATACCAGATTCGAGTCTAGGGACTTGAGTTTGACGTAGGTTCACGATGTGTTTCCCCAAAAGCAATTAGCTGGTTCCTGATCTATCAGAGGGGCTCATTTACCAATATCCCCATAACAAGAGGTTATTTACTCGAAACTCCGGGCTCGTTGTACAAATGAATAAGTTAAAGTTTGGAGGTTTAACCCAAGTCTGCGACTCGAGTAGAATTTTGAGGCTACTGACATGGGTATACCTTATTGAGCCTACTACATTGGTATCCCTGGTACATATTTGGGAATAAGCCCATGAAGCCCAAAGTCTTAGCCCAGGGGTTAGATGTGGATAATAAGGAAAAGCCCAAATGAGACGACATAAGCATAGCCTTATTAGGACATTTGTAAACCAACCGAATTGGGCTCTGATACCCAACCTCTCATATAAAGGCTGGGAAGAGCCAGTGGTTAGAGGATCCACTATAAAATTGTTGTAATACTAGTTTTGTTCTAGCAATATGACGACTTTGCCTCATAATCAATACATCACCGGACCACCTAGTTTGTTTGATAAGCCGACGAAATCACTAGCGCAGCTCTTTTGACGAAACCCTATTTCCACATAAATGAATATTGCCGAGGTTAACCATCATCACCAATTATACCTTCAAGAAATATCATTCTAATGTTCTATTAAAATGTCTCCCGGATATCTTAATGAGTTTTTATGCCAATCTGAATTAATTACCTCTTTTTTTAGGAACTTACCTCTTCTTGATGTGTGTGTCTCCTTTGATCTCCTTAAAGTGTGAACGAGCCGAACCGCTCACCCACTAGCGGTCTATGGGTGGGCTGGTCGTGGCCCACCCATATCTGTAGGTTTTCCCTTAGAATTTAGCATAGTTTTGGCCCATTAGGAGCAAAAACTCTACTTACAAGCCACTCTCTGCTGACTAGCCCACCCATTATTTTGGCTCTCCAGCACAACACTCATCTACTTTTTCCTATTTCACACGAAAAACCCTAACCAACCATATTCCTCTCGTCCTCCTCGTCCTCTCCCTACTCCCGCCGCCATCACCCTAAACAAGCCCCAGTATTCCTACCCCTTCCCCATCGCTCTTCCTACTGGTGCTTTCGGGAAAAACAAGATGGAGAACACAAAGCCTAGATAAATCAAAGGTAAAAAGGTGTCGGATATACGTGGAATTTTTTTAGTGCTTCATATTTTTAGTACTTTTCCCCAGATCTAGATCTATAAAATTATATTGCGTGTTTTCGGTTGTTTATATAAGCCACAATCTCTAAACCAATCTCTAAACCCACCCGGCGTCTTTTCAGGTTCCCCAAGAGTCGAGCTACTGCGTCGTTGTGTTCTTTGGTAATATCACAATTGTTGCTCTCAGAGAGGAGAGTAAGGGTTTATTCGAGGAATAGTTCATAGCCATAAAAAAGGTAAGTAAAATTGTGGTTGGTAATTTTCTCAGATCTACATGTTTGAGAGTATACTGGG
The DNA here is from genome assembly GCF_022539505.1 of Lolium rigidum. Classification (NCBI taxonomy): domain Eukaryota; kingdom Viridiplantae; phylum Streptophyta; class Magnoliopsida; order Poales; family Poaceae; genus Lolium; species Lolium rigidum. The sequence continues at coordinate 171,131,804 of NC_061508.1, forward strand.
GTATATTTCCTGTATTGGTAAGATTCTGTCAATCTTCTTTTCTTTGAAGCAAAAGTTTCTATAACAAGGTTTGATACCATAAACATGTTTATATTTTTTAATGTTCTAAAAAAGTTTTCTTTATATATATATTTGGGGAATTTCGTTGCATTGGCCGGTCTTTCTTAGAATCTATTTGTCCTGGGTGTAGAACATGTGATGTTCGTTGTTATTATAGTTACAAACAGTACTGAAAAAAGCAATCGCCTCTGGAGTAGTATAGTAAATTTCCCAACTTGAGTATCGTTGCATTCCAATTTTGCTTAGAACGTGTTTCCAAATATGGACAGTAAAGATGACGTCGCAACAGGCTGTGAGCCTTTATCAGCCCGTGGCGAAACGGACCCGCGCCGCTATGAAATGGCGAGACTGGAAGAACCTGCCGACCGATCTGGTCATGGACATCGCCGACCGACTGCTCACCTTGGACGTCGCCGAGTACCTCCGCTTCCGGGCTGCGTGCAAGCCCTGGCGTGACTGCACCGACAACCCCCGCGCGGGCGACGGAATGGACGCCCGCTTCCGCCCGCGCGACTGGATCGTGCTCTACCGTTGCGGCCACCCGTCGGGTCGCACCCTCGTGAACGTGGCCACCGGTGCCCGCGCCAACGTCGACTTCCCCGAGCTCGCCACCAACCACCAACTAGGCACTGCCGACGGTCTCCTCGTCCTCCTCCACGAGGGCAACGACGTCAGTGTCCTCAACCCGCTCACCGGCGCTCTCCTCCGGTTCCCGCCCCTCACCGTCGACCCGGCCGACCACCCCTCATGCTTACCGACGCGCTGGCTCCGGGTGGACCCAAGAGTGGTCACCGGCGCGGGCATCGACGACTCAACGTCCCCGTGCACGCTCATGCTCTGCCTCCGACCGGGGGCGTATCCGATCGTCTGCGCCAAGCCTGGAGACGAAAACTGGGTGTACGGGCGCGTCGCCAAGCAAGCCATCGCCCACATGGTATCACTACTCCAGTCGCCGGTGACCTTGGGAGGGCGTTGCTACTTCACAACGGTGTCCGGCAGGATAATGTCGCTGGATCTGAGCTCGGGGTCTCGATGGCCTCTCATGAAGTTCCTCCTCGACGAGGACCCGCCGGTGACCGCACAAACCACCTCCTTCCTCGTCCGGTCCCAGGACAGGATGCTGATGGTGCGCTACATGTTCGGTGCCAACCTGATGCGGGGAGGTGGCTACAACGAGACGGAGATATTCATGTGGTGCGGACGCCCATCCCGCGTGGAGGTGTTTGAGGTGGACATGGCGAGGAGACGGCTAGTCCCCCAGAGCGGGATCGGCAACGACCATGCAGCCTTCCTCGCGGGGGCTGGCTCTGTCATGGTGTCCACAAAGAAGTTCCCTAAGATCGCCGCCAATTCGGTATACCTCAACTATTATCTGCAACATCTTGGTCATTTCCGTGCCTACCGCTTCCAGGATCGGACGACTACGCAGCCTAGAGCCCGCAAAGGTCGAAATCGCGAGCTTGATCTTTGTGCTTGCCACTGGGAGCTGGAAGATTATCTGATCCGCAACGTGGCGAACAGTTATCGCTGATCGTTTTTTTTAAGCTAGGTCGTTGATTCTGGACCTGTTGCATTTACATACTTCTTAATAGTTCGAATGTTTCCATAATGTTCAATCCTGTAATGGATGTCGTTGTATTGATCGATCTGTCAACAACTTTTCACAAATATTCTGTTCCTTTATCCCATTTGCAGACCCGGATGATCGAACCATATGTTACCATTAAATTCTGAACTTATTGTACTTCTATATATTCATGGCTGAGCACTCCTCTGCATATTGTAACTGTATTGCTTGCTGACAGATACGGCAGCGGAAAGTAGATTAGGGATATTATGCAGAACCTGCACCTATCTACTGTTTGTTGTTCATCGGAAGAAAATCAGACGGCTGTACTCATTTGATTTGTAATTTTTGGTTCTTAAATTGTGTCTCAAATTAGGATTTCCTCCAAGTGTGACTGAATCCCTACAACATAACAATATACTCCAAGAAATCACACCAGACAGTAGGCACCATATTTTCTGCCGCCTGTCAACCAACATTTTACTTGATCTGTTCTCACTTGCCATCCATAGTTTAGTCATTATGTACAGAGCAAGCACTCACTGTTCAAATAAAAGCAAGCACTCGAACCTCCAGATCTTCAAATGAAATAGACGAGACTAACGGTAAACTTCTATTGCCTGAGCAAGAGAGATTACATCAAGTTACGGCCTTATAAGTACAGGTTTATCTACACCACTCTATGGTGAGGTTTTTTGAGAAACAGTCCACGGTGAGTACATGAACCAACAGCAGGATTCAGTCGTCTCCCCTAATGATGTTACCTTGTTGAGTTCCTGCCTATTTCTTCAGCAGAATCAGAGGCAATGGATCGCTCCAAATTTTGCTCGTTGGGCAGCTTCAAACAGAGAATGGAATGTCTTCCATCTCTTACCATTTTCTATGAGCATGTCCCTAGACAAAGACATCTGCTATCCACAGATCAATGCTTTTGCAACGTGCCTGCCAGCAATTTTTTTGAGTCAGGAATACTTTTTAAGGAAATGGTAACTGCATAAGAAGTTCAGGATTCATAACTTCTTAAGTATTCTTTATTCATGCACTAGATTGTCTGAAAAGGGGGTGGATATGAACGTAACAGTCATGTGGTAAATCTCCAGGTTCCCGAATGATTAAGGAATAACGGCTTATACAGGAGGGAACAAAAATAATAATGTCTACCCCCCCTCATTTGAGAGGGAAGAATAACTGCTCCCTACTCTGACTCGTGATTTCTTACTTGTCACTACATTATTTCAGGAAACCTAATGTATTGCGGGTTTTTTGCGACATAGTTATTGCTCCAAAGCTTGTAAATTGTAATGCACATTGAAGCTATATAAACAATTAAACACTCACTCTCACTGTATAAGTCATCAGTATCTCAACAATATATCGTCGTGAAAAGACGGAAATCAGAATAGTTGACCATACCTTGTCCAGAACTCCAAAATTCTACATTCTTGCCTCTGGACCCCTATTGGCTGGAATCTGTAGGGAATCATAATGGCCAAAACCATGATACATAAGTTGTACTGGATCTTCTTTACCATACTCTTGGCCATATTCAGCGATACTAATTAAACCACCCCAATCTTCATCACGCATGTACACAGTTATTGGCATCCTGTGTAAACAAAGTAATGTCGTTCTTCTTACTTCATGGAAAGTACTGCTTAAGTGCAAGCTAAGTTGTTAGCAGAACATACATCAAATCAAGAAGGATTTTTTTGGTTTGCATTAATATGACAGCTTCTTAGCTCTCTAATTATAACTATGACCAGAATTTAGTTAACTTTATTTTATATTGTCCACTCAATGTATTTTGCACAGTTCTAGAAATAAAAATTAGACATTATCCCTACTGGCATCTGTGGCTTGTAATGATTTGACATAAGCATAGTAGGAAAAAAGTCAGACAGAATAAAGAAAGAAGTCCATTCTTTTCATTACCCGTGTTTTTTTCGTAAAGCTATATAGCTTATGGGGATATAAATATTGGCTAACAAAACATAAGTGAACCTTGATGTTTTATTGCTGGTAGCCACTTTTGGTACCCATGAGGAAAAGAATGCATAACAGGTCCAATTACTTACTGAAGAACATGTGAAGCCATGAACAGTTCTGGCTCACCACCCCACACATGTGGCTGCCTAATCTGAGAAACATATGTATCGAAATCACCCTCAACAAACCTGTCAATAGTTGTTGCAAGAAAGTGCAACAGTTTAAAATGCATCAATAATTCCATTCATGTAGCAACTTTATCTTAAAACCAGAAGAACAAAAATAACAGTAAAAATGTGCATCAACTAACCATTCAGTCTCTTCCCGTCTACTGACAAATTCATCGGCAACCTGTACAATAATATATTTATATAGCGGATTTAGAGAATGAAAGGCAATAGCACGAAAAACAAGAACACCTAGAAACATTCCAGACATACCATTGACCTCAATTCATCAGCTAGCTTTCTCTGAAGATCTTCATTAGGTATAGCTTTCCCTGACCGGACACATGCACCGTGAACCACGGAACGGAATAAGCATCTTCCATCTCCTGGAATGCCTGGTAAATCCAGGTAAAACAGTCACGAGTAGTCAGCTTAATGCCATGCTGAAATATCCGCAAATATAATAAATATGATAAAGGAGTGTGTTTTCTTAACTAAAACAATTATTAAGCCTAACAAAAATGCATTTCTCACCAGTAACAGAATAATCTGTGTAGACTTTCTTCCCATGAATAGATGATGCTGATGTTTCTGAAATATTCCTGTCAACTGGCATCTCAGCTTTTGCAATCCCAGTAACTGAAAATCCAAAACAAAGCCCACCAGCTGTAGCTCCTAATTTTTGATGCATGCCTCTCCAATTCCAATTCATACCCGAAATTCTTTCACGTGAAAGCATGTCGAGCTTTACACTTAGACTGCCCTCTCTAGTTGATAATCCACAACGCAATCGTCGGCCCACTAAGCTAGCAAAGTACTTCAGACTCTGCGGTTCAGCAGGTCTTAAATTTTTATTAAAAGAAAAACTGGCTGATCCCGATGTCATATGAGAACGGCTTGACTGCGGCCCGGAGCACTTCCATATGGCCATACTCTGTGTGACTCCTCCTTGAAACTGATTGGGATGGGCATACATGTTACTTGAGGCAGATCGCCGCAAACAGATTGCAGGTGAATAGATCCGCATACAGTTCAGATAGTATCAGCTGCGCATATGCAGACAAATGACATGTAAGAACTAGTGGAACAGGATACTATTAGTGTTTTAGCCTTTAAGTTAAAATAAGACCATCATATAGACTAAATAGATCAATTCTAGTCCAGTTTTACATGTTAATACACAATGGTGAACATCAGGACCAAAAATGCAGTCTGACGATAGACTATCCACAATAAGTATTTGAGATAACTGCACATACGCACTCCAAATATTTGCCTACTCAAGTTTGTGGACTAGACATGTCTTGACTGCCGACTAGAGAACACAAGATTTGCTATTATTTGCTTGGTCTAGATAATTCAAAATCATGTCATCATGAAGAAACACTAGGGGAAAACACGAGGGGAAAATTCAAAATCCGCGTTATCTGGTTCTATCACTTTGGAGCAATATTGGATCTGCCCCTGGGAGATGAGTGAAATCGGCAGGGGAAAAGAGATGAGATCTGAGAGCGCTTCTGCCTCCGCAGGCGGCCGCCCCTAGGACGCCGGTGCCTCTCGTCCTCCGTCAACACCCTCCTACGCCATGACGGACCCCGACTCCCCGATCCGTTGGCAGGTACAGTACCATTTGGTGGCCTCTCGCCTTCCGTCCTTCCACCAGCATGGCTTCCTCTACCTTCGGCGTCAGGCTCTGCGTCTGGTCCTCCACGACTCGGATGGGATCATGGTGGATGCCCACTTCCTTCTTTCGGGGGAAAGGATCTCCAGTGGACAGGAGATCGAGCTCCCATGTCACAAAGTCAAGGTGGGCATTCAAGATCGTCCCTCGGCTCAGATTCCCCAGGTACAGCCTTCGTTCTCGCTTGATCTACGATCGGGTCTCTCTCTGCAACGGAAGATTTGGTCCCTCTTTCACTGTGCCGTGGCTTCCTCACCCTCCCATCAAGAGTTTTTCATGGTTGCCTCTTTTGGTCGATCGAAGCTTCGTCTTGAACCCTCGGCGGTTGCCCACATGCTCCAGGCCTGCTTGGGAGGAATTGCCAATGATTTTCATGTTAGCTTCCTGCGGGACAGATCTTTTCGGTTTTCAGTCTGCAATCGACAAGTGGGTTTTTTTTGTTAACAATCTCAGATCCTTCAAATGTGATGACTTTGTGGTTCATTTCTTGCTTTGGGGCAATGGAGGGCCAAAAATTTTAAGAGAATTTCGTCTATGGGAGATGGAAGAAGAGAAGTCTTGGCAAACTGTTGGCCGCCGATCTTATGCACAGGTTGTTCGGCAGCCGCTTTCTGGTGCTAATCGGGTGCCTCTTGGACATCGGACTACGCAGCAGCACGTCCCACGGCTCTCTTTCTTACATCGCCTATCAGCTTCTCAGACTGGATTTCTTGAGTCTGCTATCTCCGCGGGTCATGGCATTGAGCATATTCTTCAGGCTTTTCGTTTTGGTGATGATGACAGACCGGTTGACTCCTTCTTGGATTCTTTGACTAGCCAGCAGATCCATGAAATTGCGCTCTTTCATTGCCAGTAAACCCTCAAAGGAAACCGTGGCTCGGACGTTCTATGGCCAACAGTCAGCTCCTAATTTGACGCATGCCGCTGATCCTCATGTCTCAGCGACAGTTTCTCCGTCAATCACGGGTTTAGCGGTGGGCGCGGAGACTCCTTTTCAAATGGAACAGCTACGGACTTCAGTTTTTGAACGGCTAGAACCGGCCCAGGCCCAGCAGCGAGTTTCTGCCTTTGATCGCTTAGTGTTCCCTCCGACTTCGGATCTGCGCCAGCAGCCAGCTCTCTTGGGCCAGCGTCAGCCCACCATAAGATCAAGCCCACCTTGTCCGCGTTGTCTCAGACTTGGGCATTCAAGGCGTAATTGCTGGAATAAAATTCGCTGTCACGGCTGTGATAAACCTGGGCATATTAAGCGTGATTGTCGTGCTATTAATGAAACTTGGGTTCGAAAGGAAGTTAATTTGTCTGCGCCAGATGTTCTGGGTACAGTAAATCAGGAGTTTAATGCTAACCCTCCTCCCGTCAATCTCAACGACCCTAGGCCGTCCGATATTGACACGACCCTGCGTCTGACGGTGGAGCACCACTCACCCACACCTACCCGTACGTTTACTGCTGTAAATCAGGAGAATCTCTCCCTTCCCCTGCTCAGCTTACACGTTGCCGCTTCGCCTCCCAGCTCCTCTGCTCCGAGACACTGTTCATCGTCGCCGCCGTCTCCGCCGACGGTGTCTGCGCCATTGCCCTCCTCGGAGATGGCAAACTTCCCGGTGGACCCTGCTCCCTTCATCCCTGGTCAGTATGAGATCGTCGAGGTCGCCAATCGACCGCAACAATGCCGCTACCATGTCAGCCGACAGGTGTCCGCCAAGAATGAGGATGTCGCCATCGCCACCATCAACCCTCCCTTTCAAGGTGACCAGCCGTTTGCTCTTACTAGGATGTTCCTTCGATCGTTCATTGAAGAAGAGCTAGGGTTTTCTCTTGCTATGTCCCAGCGCTGCCCTATTGGCTCGGCCTACCTCAGGGTCACCTCACCTTCTGACAGAGATTGGTTAGTGAGCAACATCCCTCATGCTTTTCTGGGTAGAAGTATCTCGTTTGTGGAGCATAATAAAGGAATTAATCATAGAGCTTTTACATATAACCGTGAATGCTGGTTGATGCTGCTAGCCTTTCCCTCTGATTTCTGGGATGATGAGCACATTAGAGGGGCAGTCAAGGATTTTGGGGCTCTAATTTCTTTGGATAAGGAGCTTAGCAACTATGGGGCTCTAATTGTTAAGGTCAGAGTTGTGGATCTTAATCATATACCACATTCTTGTGTCATTTCTTCTGGCAATGAGTGGTCTGTTGAATCTTGGTCAGTGCCCATTTTTATACTCAGTCAAAGGCTCTTGGGTGCTCTTCCAGCTGATGAAGAATTACCACCTGCAGATGGCTCCACTCCACACCCTTTGCCCAATATTGCTGCTGCAGCTAACAACATGCACCCTCCTAATGAAGCACAAGCCCCTGATCAGGAACCTGTACAGAATAATGTTGTTTGGCCACTCTGGCAGAATGTGCAGCATGTGCACCAAGTGCAACCTGGACCCCATGTACCCTTGGCTGATCACATTGGCTTTCCACCAGTTAACCTTGCAGGTCAGAATCCACAGGTGATTCTTGGTAACCATGGCATTCAGAATATGGATTTAAACCTGCCCCCTCAGCAGCTTCCTTTTGATCTTAATGGCCCACATCAACTTGATGAGAATGACTTCATGGAGCTAAATGATCTGCTCAACCCTGTAATCCAGAACCATGAGCCCCTTCAAGCTATTATGTCCCTGGCTGCACCTGTACCACCTTTGGATGTTGACATGCTCCCTATTGCTGATGACCAGAGTGATATGACAGTTACCATCAGCTCAGCCCTTCAGTGAATGGGCATCAACAGAACATTCAGGTTGGCATAGTCCTTATACCTGAAATTATTGTGGATCCTGTTGCTTCTCTTTCAGCAACCTATACACCTAATGCTAATCCAGTGAGCCCCCTGCATGCTGTTCATAATGATATCTTCCTTTCAAAAGAGGGTACAGCTGCTTGGTCCACTTACTTCAAGCCTGATGGCTCTATTATCAGCACTGTCAATATCCCTGCTCAGTGGGCTGATTTTTTTACTGCAAAACTGCTGACTCCTGAGGATTTTGACTGGGCTAAAAGCTTGCTTCAGTCTATTATCTGGCATCTGCTTATAGAATGTGAGATGACAGAGGAAGGGTCTGCTAGAGCTTTTGTTCTTCCCAGAGTTTGCCCTGCTGCTACACCACCTGTGTGCACACTCACTCACTGTTGCCTGTGAAAAGCTCACCCAGGGATTTATGACTCCTCAAGCACCAAAGCTTGCTTCTTCTGCTGCAGCTGTTTTATCCACCTCTGTTCTCCATGTCAAGAAAAGGGGCAAGAAGACACCTCTGGTGTGTTCTGAAGTGAGGAGGAGTAACAGGATTAAAGCTCTGAACAAAGGCTATAAGACAAAAACTTGTTTTGACAAGAACTGTCTAGCATGTGCTGCTGCTGGACCCAAAATCAAAAAGTCAGTGGTCACCAACCTTTGCTCCAGGTTTCAGATCTCTGTTGATGATGAAGATTTAGCTGATAAGGAGGAAGCAGAAGAATCACCTGAGGAAGTAGAGGAGGGCTCAGTTGTACCAGCTGGATGCCAGAGCAAGGGACCAACCAAGAAGGGGTCCAATGCATCTGCCAAGAAATCCTCTAAGAAGAAGTGAGAGGGATAGCAAAATCCTTCTCTCTTCTCTTTTGGCTACTCTAGATATTTTGAGCAACTGTGTTTGCTGTAGAAGTTATTTCTGTAATATGAATATTCAGTCTCCTTTGTGGACCTGTGTCTTGTTTATTCAAGGACTACTTTATTACAGCTTAACAGTTTGTGTGTTTACACTATGCCCTCCTATGGTGACCTCATATGGTTGTCAGAAGTCCATGCTATCCAATTTGTTCTCCAATGCATAAAATATTTTGGAAGGTTTTAAATTGGAATATTCGAAGCCTGAATGATCCTGCTAAATGGACCTTAATTTTCAATAAAATAAGAGAGTGGTTGCCAAGTTATTTGTTTCCAAGAATCCAAGAGAGAGGCTGTTGACCTTCAATTCCTTAGACAATTTTGTCCAAGAAATTTCGATTCTTTTGCTTTTGTCCCCTCTGTGGGAAGATCTGGTGGTATAATAACAGTTTGGGATAGCTCTGTGTTTATTGGACATGAAGTATTTCACAGTCAATTTGCCTTATCAGTTGAATTACATGCTACCAAGTCTGATGCTTCCTGGACTTTGACAAATATTTATGCACCATGCCAAGATGATGAACAACTTACTTTCTTGGATTGGCTGCACAATGTTGACATTCCACCAGAGGAGAATTGTTTGCTTGTAGGAGACTTTAATCTCCTCAGATCTCCCCAAGACAGAAATAAGCCTGGAGGAAATATAAATGAGATGTTGCTTTTTAATGAGGCCATTAGCAATGCTGGTTTGGTTGAAATCCCTCTCAAGGGCAGACGTTTTACCTGGAGTAATATGCAGGATAGTCCACTCTTGCAAAGGCTTGATTGGTTTTTCTCTTCCCTGGCTTGGACAGAAAACTTTCCTAACACTATGGCAACCCCACTAGCCATGACTACATCTGATCATGTCCCATGTGTGGTATCCATTGAGACTTCTATCCCTAAATCAGAGATTTTCATAATAGAAAATAGTTGGATGGATATGGAGGGCTTCTTGCCATTGGTGGAATTAAATTGGACTCATTCCATTCACTACTCTGATGCTGCCAAAAGAATATCTGCAAAATTTAAAATTCTTAGGGAAAGTCTCAAGACTTGGTCTAAAAGCTTGTCTCCTTTGAAAGAAACAATTGCAGATCTTAATGCTCTCATATCTCTCCTAGATGCCTTGGAAAATTTTAGGGATCTTTCTGCTCTAGAGAGTACTTTCAGGAAATCAATGAAAAAGCACTTAGCAACAAAATTGGCTCAGCAGTTGGCTTACTGGAAGCATAGAGGGAAAATCAAATGGGTAACTCTTGGAGATGAGAATTCAAGATTTTTTTCATTCAATGGCTTCATCCCAGAAAAGAAAGAATCATGTTGCCTCCCTGGTTAATTCTGCAGGATACTGTTAGTGAACATTCAGCAAAGGCCTCTCTGCTTTTACAAGCTTCTATAGACAGGCTAGGACAGAATAGATAATACCGTTCCTCTACAGAACATGCAACAACTTCTCCACTCTGATGTAGATCTATCTTTCCTAGAAGCACCTTTTACCCATGAAGAGATTGATGCAGTGGTTAAGGACTTTCCTAATAATAAGTCCCCTGGACCAGATGGATTCAATGCAGAATTCCTCAAGAAATGTTGGCACATTATTAAGCAAGATTTCTATGACCTCTGTGAGCAGTTCCATTCTGGATCCCTATGTCTAGAAAGTATTAATAGCTGTTTCATTACCTTGGTACCAAAGAAAGATGATGCTTCCACTGTCAATGATTACAGGCCAATCTCTCTGTTAAACTGTACTTTGAAATTGCTTACTAAGTTGCTAGCCAACCGTTTGCAGACTGTAATTCAGAGTCTGATTCATGAGAACCAATATGGTTTTATCAAATCCAGGACAATACGGACAGTTTAGCATGGGCCTATGAGTACCTACACCATTGTCACAGATCAAAGAAAGAAGTTCTTGCATTAAAACTGGATTTTGAGAAGGCTTTTGACAAGGTAGATCACACCTTCATTCTAAAAGTCCTTCAAGCAAAGGGCTTTGGCAATTTATGGTGCCTTTGGATCAAACAGCTCTTTTGCTCTGCTTCTTCTGCAGTCCTCCTCAATGGAATCCTTGGTAGCTCTTTCAGATGTAGAAGAGGAGTTAGGCAGGGTGATCCACTATCACCTTTGCTTTTTGTTCTTGCTGCTGATGTACTACAGTCTTTGATCAATCTCTCTTTACATGAAGAGCTGCTTAAAAGGCCACTGAATTTGCAGAGCTCACACTTCTTCCCCATTCTCCAATATGCAGATGACACCCTTGTTATCATGGAAGCAACACCTCACTGAGATTTTACAGACTTTTGGAAATGCCACTGGTTTAAGAGTGAACTATGCAAAATCCAATCTTATCCCTATTAATATACTAGAGAACAGGGTGCATCTCTTCACCTCTACCCTAAACTGTCAGCTGGGTTCTCTGCCCTTCACATATTTTGGGCTTCCTTTGAGTACTACCAAGTCAAGGAAGGAATTTTTACCTGCTTGTACCATGTATCTTAATTATGGCAGTAAGCTCAGGATGCTTAACTCAGTTCTCTCCTCTTTGCCTATGTTCTACCTTTGCTCCCTCAAACTTTACCAATGGATGTTAGCTGAAGTGGACAAATATAGGAGGCATTGTTTATGGAGAGATAAGGATCTACAGAAGAAAAACCCTCCTCTAGCAGCCTGGGACCTTGTCTGTAAGCCTAAAAAGCAGGGAGGTCTTGGGGTCCTGCCTACTTATGAAACATATCCACAAATTTTACAATCATGCTGACCTTCCTTGGATCCATCTTGCTTGGGAGCTTTATTACACCTCTGCCTTGCTGTTTCTTTCTGGTGGAGAGATTGTCTGAAAACATTGCCCACATATAAAAACCTGGCTATTTGTACCTTTGTGCAGGGAAACTCAATTCTCCTATGACAGAATTCTTGGTCAGATATTCCCTTGAAACTTAAGTGGCCTCACTTATTCTCATTTGCTAAGAATGGGTCTATCTCCATCAAAGAAGCTCTTGCTTCTCCACATATTCCAGATTTATTTCATCTACCCATCTCTGAGGAAGCATTGGTACAGCTGAACTTGTTCCAAGCACTGCTGCAAGACTTAATACCACATGCTGAAAATGATTCATGGACCATGTTAGGCAATTCTTCTTTGCAAGTTTCAAAAGTTTATAAGAAACTCATGGGAGAAGTGAGAGCAGTACCTGCCTTAGATTGGATGTGGAAAGGATGTTGTCAGCAGAAACATAAGGTCTTTTTCTGGCTTCTTATACACAATAGGCTGAACACTAGAGCACTGCTGCAGCGTAAGAATTTTCGGATGGCCGACTATTCTTGTATAATGTGCAATCAGCAACATCTGGAGACAAGGGATCATCTGTTCTTTCAGTGCCCTTTTGCAGTTCTATGTTGGCAATATATCTGTCCTCTCTGGAACCCCCCTCCTCCTGGTCAGATGGATCTCCAGGAAGTGTTGTCCAGCCTGAAGCTATGTTGCACGGATACGGCGATACGGATACGGATAACGCGATACGCCGATACGGCGATTTTCGAAAAACAAGGATACGGGGATACGTTTGTATATATATAATTAACATTATTAAATTACTGATTTTTGCTCAAGAATGAAAATTTTAACTATATAGGAGTATAAGAATACTGTGACATAGTTGTTTGCCAAAAAAAGCTTTGGATCATCATTTGGAGGAATCACGGGAACAACATTCAATTTCTGACATGCAAGAAGAGAAACTAACAGCGGAGTATACGATAGTCAATCCAGTAGACAATGATTAATCCAATTCAATCAAGGTGTTCTACAATCTACAATCTATATTTCGTGTCAATTGACCGAGATCCTCAGAATCATGCATGTGGCCTTACACATGAGTGTGGTAGAAGAAGGATTTGGCACACTAGCAATACAAATTCATGTACGTACTAAAGAAGAACAGGAAACTTTGCTATCTCCAAAGAAGAACAGCAGGCATAGGCATGCACATACTATGAGTCAGTACAAATAATTAATCGAAATCAATAAAGGATTGCAGAGTGCAAGCGCTTCCTCGCTACCATGATTCCTCGAATTCCGGCGATCGGCGCTGGTTCCGGCAGCCCGGCCACGCCCGCCGCAGCAAGCGAGCAAAACCAATCTACGTTGGACCAAGAAGAAGCGAGAGATTGAGATGGGAAGAGGGGAAACTGACCTGCAGTCCTGCGATGCAGCGGCGGAAGGCGAAGGGATCTGCTCGCCGGCCGGCGACCGGTCCGACGGCGTAGTAGCACAGGTGGCCAGCGATTTGATGCGGCGTGCGGCGCCCAGGCGAAACGTCGGTGAGAAAGTGTGTTGTGCTGTATCGCTTCGTTTGTATTTTACAGCGGGATTAGGGTATTCTCGTATCCCTCTCGTATCACGACCGTATCCCACAGGTATCAGATTTATTTTCTTTTTTCTAAAAAACGAAAAATCGCCTGATACGTGAAGATACATATCCAAGCGTATCCGATACGTATCCGCGTATCCGGCCGTGTCCGACCCCCGATACGCGGCATTTCAGCCGTCTCTGTGCAACGTAGGCCTGAAGCTGGCCATATCCAAGTCATTCTTCATGGAAATTATCATGCTGGTTACATGGTCTATTTGGATCAGGATCACACGCAATGGTCTATTCCGAGCGTTTACAGATGTCGCAAGGTTTTCAAGGATGAGCTTGCCCTTCTAGTGCACAAGGCTAAAAAGAAATCATATCATGGCATAGTTTCTTGGGTGGAGAACTTTAGATAGTTTTTTATTTAGGCCTGGTGCCTCTCTGCTTTTTCTAGTTACTCTTCTCAAGCAACTGCTTATTTGTACTTTTTGCTTATTAATAAAATAAAAAAATATACAGTGGGGAAACCCACTGTTCACCCTCAAAAAAGAAACACGAAAAACTTAATTATAATTCCCAAACATTTTTTAACATGGAAAGCAAAGGAATGCCGGTAAGAGTGTTGTTGCTCAATATTCAGAGTTTCCACATCTCAGATTTTTCTCGGCACAAGATATGCACACAACAAGCACCGCATCCAGAACGGCATGGCATGCTTCCAATCATATCAGCTGAGGAAAGACAGCCCCGCCGCTCTGCTCGCAAATGAAATGAAAAATAAAAATGTACGAATACACAGGTAAAATCGGTTTTAAGTAACATCGCGCCATGAATCAAGTCAAATACCTTATGAAAGATTACAGAGTAGTAAAAACAAGTAAATGAGATAGAAGTATACAGTACCGCCACAATGAGCGAATTCCAGGAAGAGAGAATTCCCAATGACGGAGGCGAACGGGAAGGAGCGGGGGCGGTCAGGTCTATAGGATTTGCCTTCCTCTTCCTTGGGTTGTGGGGAGAAGTGAGAGAGAGGTGAAAGGAGAAGCGCTTAGGCGGGGAACGGACGAAAGCTGGATTTTACTTCGAGCCGGAACAATGGCGGCAGGAGGAGGAAGAGGGGTTGGAAGCGGACAGCTTGGGTTTCCCTTCCCAGGCTCGAGATGATTCGAGAACCAACCGCGATTCACACAAAAATAACCCTTTGTTGCAACTATAGCACAGACTGACCCTCCGGGCAAACTATTTCACCCATCTAACCCTTTTGTGTGGCGCCCCTGCCATGGGCGCCACACATGGCAGTGTGGCGCCCGTGCCTGCGGCGCCACTCTCTCAGCCGACGTGGCGCCCTCGACGCTGAGCTGGTGCGCCGATCCGACGTGGCAGGATGTGTGGCGCCCATGGGAGGGGCGCCACACTACTCTTTATATATAATGTCTGTCTAGAGATAACAGAAAACTATGGTAGCTCAATTGGATGAACCCTTTGCTTCCCAATCTTAGGTCCTGAGTTCAAACCTCCGCACCACCTGAATTTATTTTTATTTTTAAAAAGTGTGCTAGACATTGTAGTATGTTTAAAACATGAAATCTAGCCTCGTACTGTTTTGTAGAGTTTTTTTTTTTATCTTTTCTTGCTTGCAATCTGTTCTGAAACGCCGCCATTATGTAGCGCACTCTGAAGAACCTGATAAACATGAAATATGAAATCTCTTGCTTGTGATGAAGAGGCTTGGCTTGAAGAATATAACCAGGTATTTTCAAGCATATTTTCTTTCAAATTAAAGTGCTCAAATTCTAAGCATGCATCTTCGCTGTTGCACAAAGTACCTGATTCAGTACAGCTGAAAGCACCACAGTATGGGTGGCGACACAGCATTAATGAATCATTTTTCCAGATAATCATGTGGTTATCCAAAACATGAAAAGTGACAACAAGAGTCTTTTGCAGGACTCGAAGAGGTACAGTTCTGGAAGAGGTGCTCATGTCAACCTTAAAAGGGCTGAAAAGGCACGTATTTTGGTCACTAAAATTTCAGGTAGGTTTTATTTCCAGTGTTGGAGAACTATTCATAGATTTCAGTTATTTCAATGCATGACATATCTTTTTCAGCTATGGCGGAGAACCTGATAAACTGAACCTTCGCTTGGGAAAATGCAAGAAATAAGCCCTTCCTATATGATGGGGTATGTATACAATTTGATCAGCAGTGTAGAGACTTATGTTTTTCTGCGATGATTTATTGACATATATTTACTGACTTACACAGGGACGGTTGGTGTCTGTTTTAGAAGAGTACAGACTTAACAGGTATCAAAAGGAAGAAGAAAAACGGAGATACCGGGTAGCGATTGTTTGCCAAATCCCCCTTTTCAATTGAAAAATAATAATGCATATTCTCACCTTAACATGACATTTCCTAAATGTTGCAGGACCAGAAGAAATTGGAGAGCATCCTACTTGCAGAGAAAGAAGCGATGTTTGGCTCTAAACCAAGCCCAAAGAGAACAACTAGCATGACTAGAAAGACAAACGGGTATCGTTCAAATGGAAGCAGTAATGGGCTAATGACTCCAACACCTCGGCGATCATCCCTTGGAAGTGCTACCCCTGAGCTTTCAACACCCAAATCATATTCCAGTCGCTATAATAGATACTTTGGTGATTCAAGGAGGCTATCAGTATCACAATTGATCTTTGGCGATGATTCACTATCGACATTTACATCCATTAGTGGTTCTGAACCAGAATCCCCTTCTATGGGATGATTCCAGTAATTACATGCATGCTAGGAAACAAGTAGCATACCATTAAACTATGCAGATTTCCGAAGTAGCCATGATAAAATGTAGGAAAGGGCAGCATCCACAGAAGACAACGCGACAATGAACACCGCAACAAGTATGAGAGTGAGTGTAGCCGTCCTCAACTGTCAATTGAAATGATTTGGTTAGACGTAGGCATGGGAAAACATGACATAGATGATGTAGCAACTTAACATATCTTGGCGTCCTAAAGCAGTAAAATGATCACAATAATATGGCGCTGTAGAAAAACTGACCAACAACTGAAACCATCACAATGCATTCTAAAAAAAATTTAAAATGGTCACCATAATATGTACTTGAAGATTCATAGAAGATGAAAACAGGGTTATTAGGATAAGGGCATAACTTAGTCCTTTATTGAAGGATATAAGGTTCAGAGTTTGAGCATTCCTTTTGAATTGCAAACTTGTCAAGATTATGGACTATGAACCAACCTACTGCATCTCTCTGGATGGTACATTAGAACACATCCGGACACATACAGCAAGTTGAACACATCCTCACAAGGTCCAAACCCGTTAAATGGTAAGCTGACAAGGCGACAAGGGTACAGCATCACGTTGTAAAGAATGTACCAAGACAGCTTCTGGAAATTTTCCATTTCTGTTTGCATCACTAGGTTCTTCAGAGTGCGCTACATAATGGCGGCGTTTCAGAACAGATTGCAAGCAAGAAAAGATAAAAAAAAAACTCTACAAAACAGTACGAGGCTAGATTTCATGTTTTAAACATACTACAATGTCTAGCACACTTTTTAAAAATAAAAATAAATTTGGGTGGTGTGGAGGTTCGAACTCAGGACCTAGGATTGGGAAGCAAAGGGTTCATCCAATTGAGCTACCATAGTCTTCTGTTATCTCTAGACAGACATTATATATAAAGAGTAGTGTGGCGCCCCTCCCATGGGCGCCACACATCCTGCCACATCGGATCGGCGCACCAGCTCAGCGTCGAGGGCGCCACGTCGGCTGAGAGAGTGGCGCCGCAGGCACGGGCGCCACACTGCCATGTGTGGCGCCCATGGGAGGGGCGCCACACAAAAGGGTTAGATGGGTGAAATAGTTTGCCCGGAGGGTCAGTCTGTGCTATAGTTGCAACAAAGGGTTATTTTTGTGTAAATCGCCAGAACCAACCAGGATGGTGAAGGAAGGCATGGATGGGCTTAACGGTAGGTCTGGGCCTGTTGAGCTTCAAGGATTCGGCATATCTGGCCCATGGCCCTTCAAATGTGCAGTTATGTCCTAAAGAAGAATATGGGCATCCTAAAAAAACAAATGCACTACGTTTTTTCAGCATAACTGCAGGTGCTGCTGCCCTTTCTTACAGTGTTCAGCCTGATCTTCGTGTTTGATCATGTTGTTTGATCAACTTCTTTAAGAAGATACTGAAGTTTACTAGTGTCTCCTCCAAGGAAACGCCAATGCACTGGCGGCATCGTGATCGGCGAGGCACGCCAGCCGTCGCCTCCTCGTCGCTTCCGTCGCGTGAAGTGCAAGCCATCGCTGCCTCCACGAACCGGCATCGCCTTGCTCTAGAAGTCGCGGCCGCCGCTGCCGGGCAGAGGTGGGAGCAGGAGTACGTGCGGGAGGTGGTGGCTGCGATGGGCAACGACGGCGACCCTGAGAGCGAGTCGAGACTTCTTCAAGCCCTAGGCAACTCGATGAACAATCGCCGCGAGGTGCCGCTCTCCATCGGCATCGTATGGTCGGCTAGCGAGTCCGGCAAGCTCGTTGACCTCATGGTCGACGAACGGACTAGCGTAGCTAACCGGAGGAGGCACAGTGACATCCCATGCGCGAGCGGTAGCACGGCCATCAAGGAGGAGGAGGCAACGGAGGAGGATCCCATTGGCGTGGAGTGGTTCTTGCACGCCAACCCACACCGCGATTAGTTTAGGGTTTATATTTCACCGTATTTTCATTCAAACTTGTATTCCATTAAATTTTTCTGAAGTTTAACATTTTAAAATTTTCGATTTAGGGGACGCCGGTGGGAAAAGACGTCCACCAAAAGCGGCAACCCGCACCGGTGTCCCCCAAACTGTTTGTTTGAGGCTTGTGTCGTATGCCGTTTGAAGCACACGGCTGGGATGATCTAATGAACAAATCCAATCTTTGATTTATACCGGGTGTCGTGCCTCGTGGAGATTCTCGCCGGGTGTGGCAGGTGATGTGAAAATGTTTAGGAACCTAGAATCAGCATCGCGAGGAGCATCGCGAGAATATCTGCTTTGATAGCATGTCTGTTTCTGTGTGGTATGCGATGTTTTGTCTCGCACCTGTTATGTTATGTTATATGTTTATATATAGCCAAAGGCAACAATTACATAAAGAGGTCAAGAAAAGAGACATGGCCATTGTTCAAAAAATTGGCCGATTCAGCGGTTAACCGATTAATCGCTACTTGGTGTGATGAGGACATCCCTACCTCACTACTACCTCCGTCATTGCAAGTTGAAGATGATCCTGCTGTGAAGCTCAAGTCCAATGAAGTTAGGATAGGACCAATGACACGAGCTCGTGCGAAGCTACTTAAACAACAGGTGAACTTGTTCCTAAATGATACTTTGATCGATGAGAGCTTTATACTGCCTAAGTCCTATTATTTATGTATGATCAGGTATGAGGAGGGAGCAAGCATCACACGAGGACGAGAGGAGCAGCTGGACCAGAAGATGGACATGAAGCTGGACATGGAGCTGGACGTGAAGACATCCCATGGACGCGCGAGGGAGGAGCGGGAGGCATGCGCGAGAGGAGGAGATGATCCAGTCGGCGCCAGGACCGGTCAACCGGTCGCAGCGCCGGGCCGCCCGGTCCCAGGTCCGGTCCGACCGGCCCCCACGCCGGATCCATCCGGTTTCAACCGGATTTCTGGCTTGTGCCAACCGGGGAGATGTCCAGTATGCCCCGCACCATCGCCCGGTCAACACCCGGCGCCAGATCCGGTTTGAACCGGACCGGCCGGTCCCAGACCCGGTCGACCGGCCCCCAGGCCGGCCGAGTCCGAGTCTGTCTCGACCAGATCTATTCTGGGTCGGTTATTTTCGTACTTTTTCGACCCGAGGTCGTCCCGGACGCCTATATAAGTCCCTAGGACGCCCCCAAAGTTGCTTTTAGACCACGTTTAAGATAAACCCTAGTTCTTAGTTGTTTGCTATGCAAAACTATTGAATCCCAACTCTCCAATTCGTTGCGATCTGGAGTTTTATGTTATTGAAAGTTTGTGTGATCTGCTGTTCCATTGGGGATTAGAAGATTGCAATCTACCGCTTCGTGGTCGGCGGCTACGTGCGCAAGTGTGTGGAGTTGCGAATATCTTGCACGGTTGAGAGCTGTTGCATTGGCGACAGGAATCAATCGAGAGACTTCGTCGGCGTCATACAAGTTATCCTCCTCATATCATCGATTCCATCCGCTGCTATTCATCGTGTGTTCATCACCATCCGTCGCTTACTGAGAAGATCGGGCCACCCCATATCATCTTGGTATCAGATTCTCGGGTTTCCTCGGTAAGCCATCCACAATCCACCCCATAGTTGAGTTGTGAGTGTTTCCTATACAGAAAAAGCCAAAAATATTAGGGTTAGGGTTTGCCATAGCTTTAGATTGCACTAATTTCAAGTTTTAGTTGCTTTTCGTAGTTGTTTTTGCGTATATATTTCTTCCATCTAGTATTGTTAGGGTTTGAGTCTCCGTTATCATCTAGTTTCAGTTTTTGTTACTCCGAGTCCACATAGCGTACAGTGTGCTTGTTCCCAACCATAGACACAGCCTATCGATATAAGTGACTAGGAACTTCCCCAGAAGAGACTAGTTTTACCGCTCGACAGGCTGCTCATTAGGGTTTTGGTGCTTTGCATATTTTGTTGGTCGTGTTATCAAGGAGTTGTGTCATAAAATCAAAAAAATAGAAAATAGAAAAGAAGCAAAAAGAGCTACATAGCTGCG
Organism: Lolium rigidum; assembly: GCF_022539505.1. Taxonomy (NCBI): domain Eukaryota; kingdom Viridiplantae; phylum Streptophyta; class Magnoliopsida; order Poales; family Poaceae; genus Lolium; species Lolium rigidum. The sequence goes on from NC_061508.1 coordinate 171,152,068, forward strand.
TTACAAACAGAAAATTCCAAAAAGAAGAAGTGTGAAGTGCTAGTACGATCAAGTGAAGGCCTAGTTTACTTTTCTGCACCTGTAGTTGAGCAATCTTGTGCCTGTTTCGTTGAGCTTTGCTAGTGTCTCTCGAGTGCATTGCAACCTTTCATCCATATCGTTGCATTGCCACATTTATCGCTTTGTGTGAGTATCATTGGTTATCTACGGTCAGCGCTAGAGCTTGTTATTGGCGCAAATAGGTAGCCTACCTACAGCCCCACATATATCCTGCTTTGCCGTGTGATTGTTCTTATACCCTTGATATTCGCTTCGCTACATTCGTGCACTAGTCTGTCAATCCAAATTGGTAAGCAATACTAATTCACTTTGGAGTGGTAAGATTTACCTTTCTTATCAATTTTGAGTGAGTTGTGAGAGTACCACCAAAGATTTTGTTTAGTGCACTAACCTACTAATCATGTCTTCTAGTGATGTTGATGTGATGCAAAAAAAGGATCCAACTGCAACAGTTACTTGGTTGGAGTATGAGGCACTTCGTGATCACTTACAACGCGAAATATGTGTGTCTACTGAAGCTTTGGACAAGGACATTCAAGGTGTCCACTTGAAGGTTGATGAAGCTACCACATCTGTTACCACAATTCAAACATCAATGACGACTCTTCAAGCATCTATACAAGCTTTGACTACCACCATTGGTGAGATACGTACAATGGTACAACAACCTCAACAACCAAATGATGACGATGGCAGCGTCCAACGTGACAATGCGGAAGCTGCAAATGCTCAAGGACGTGGTATGGGTCGTGGTATTGGATGTGGCGTTGGTGATGGTCTCCGTGGTCGTGGTTTTGTCCCCGTCGGAGCCCAATGTATTCTTCAACCACAACAAGAAGATGGTTTGGGTAAGCCCAAGTTCTCAATTCCCATATTTGAAGGAGGTACTGATGTTGAAGAATATCTCACATGGGAGCTGAAAATTGAGCGCTTATGGCGTTTACATGAGTATACTGAAGATAGCAAGATCAAGCTTGCTTCCTCTGAATTTGATGGCTATGCATTGCGTTGGTGGGATGGACTTGTTCGTGCTCGTGAAGAAGATGGTGAGCTGCCTATTATCACATGGCGTACTATGAAGGCGGCAATGAGAGCTCATTTTGTTCCTACCAATTATTTGCGATCAGTTTTTGATAAGTTGACCCAATTGAAGCAAGGTGTGATGACGGTTGATGCTTATTACATGGAGATGGAGATGCTTATGCAGCGTGCCCGTGTCCGTGAGTCTCTTGAGATGACACTACAATGTTTTCTGAATGGTCTCAAGTTTAACATCAAAGGTATTGTGCGTCATCACAATTACACTACTATGAATGAGCTACTACATCATGCAAGAGAAGCTGAGTCACAGTTGGCCGAAGAACTACAAATGAAGGGTCGTGCTACGGGAGCTGGGCGATACACGCCTAGGGCGCCACCCTCTACGGCGCCATATTCGCGCCCTGCGGATGTTTCTAGTTCGTCTACTAAGCCGGTCTCCAATGTGTCCAACACAAAGAAGGCCGTCCCTGCAGCAAGTGGAACTAGTTCTAACATGTCAACAGCGCGCAACCGTGATATGGCTTGTCATACATGTGGTGGCAAGGGTCACTTCAAGAGAGATTATCCTAACCGCAAAGTTATGATTGTTAATGAGGACAATAAGTATGAAACTGGAGATGATGTTGATCCCAATGCTCCAGACGATGATGATTATGATAGTGATGGTTTTGATGCTTTTCCTTCTGAAGCTCAAACTATTGTTGTCTCGCGGCGTATTCTTAATGTGCAGTCAAGTGCATCTACTCAGCGCTGTAACTTGTTCCAAACAAAGGAACTAGTTGGTCCTGATAAGGCTTGCAAGGTCATTATTGATGGCGGGGGTTGTCGCAATTTAAAAAGCAAAGAGTTATGTGCCAAGCTGAAACTGAAGTATCTACCTGATACGTCTCCAACGTATCGATAATTTCTTGTGTTCCATGCCACATTATTGATGTTATCTACATGTTTTATGCACACTTTATGTCATATTCGTGCATTTTCTGGAACTAACCTATTAACAAGATGCCGAAGTGCCGATTCTTGTTTTCTGCTGTTTTTGGTTTCAGAAATCCTAGTAAAGAAATATTCTCGGAATTGGACGAAATAAAAGCCCGGAGGCCTATTTTCTCACGAAGCTTCCGGAAGACCGAAGACGAGACGAAGAGGGGCCACGGGGGAGCCAAACCCTAGGGCGGCGCGGCCCCCCCCCTTGGCCGCGCGGCCCTGTGGTGTGGGGCCCTCGTGCCGCCTCTCGACTTGCCCTTCCGCCTACTTAAAGCCTCCGTGACGAAACCCCCAGTACCGAGAGCCACGATACGGAAAACATTGCGAGACGCCGTCGCCGCCGATCCCATCTCGGGGGATCACGGAGATCGCCTCCGGCACCCTGCCGGAGAGGGGAATCATCTCCCGGAGGACTCTACACCGCCATGGTCGCCTCCGGAGTGATGAGTGAGTAGTCTACCCCTGGACTATGGGTCCATAGCAGTAGCTAGATGGTTGTCTTCTCCCCATTGTGCTATCATTGTCGGATCTTGTGAGCTGCCTATCATGATCAAGATCATCTATATGTAATTCTATATGTTGCGTTTGTTGGGATCCGATGAATAGAGAATACTTGTTATGTTGATTATCAAAGTTATGCTTATGTGTTGTTTATGATCTTGCATGCTCTCCGTTTCTAGTAGAGGCTCGGCCAAGTTTTTACTTTTAACTCCAAGAGGGAGTACTTATGCTCGATAGTGGGTTCATGCCGCATTGACACACGGGACGATGACGAGAAAGTTCTAAGGTTGTGTTGTCTTGTTGCCACTAGGGATAAAACATTGATGCTATGTCTAAGGATGTAGTTGTTGATTACATTACGCACCATACTTAATGCAATTGTCTCGTTGCTTTGCAACTTAATGCTTGGAGGGGTTCGGATGATAACTCTGAAGGTGGACTTTTTAGGCATAGATGCGGTTGGATGGCGGTCTATGTACTTTGTCGTAATGCCCAATTAAATCTCACTATACTCATCATGATATGTATGTGCATGGTCATGCTCTCTTTATTTGTCAATTGCCCAAGCTGTAATTTGTTCACCCAACATGTTGTTCGTCTTATGGGAGAGACACCTCTAGTGAGCTGTGGACCCCGGTCCAATTCTCTTTACTTGAAATACAATCTCTTGCAATACTTGTTTTTACTTGTTTTCTCTGCAAACAATCATCTTCCACACAATACGGTTAATCCTTTGTTACAGCAAGCCGGTGAGATTGACAACCTCACTTGTTTCGTTGGGGCAAAGTACTTTGGTTGTGTTGTGCGGGTTCCACGTTGGCGCCGGAATCTCCGGTGTTGCGCCGCACTACATCCCGCCGCCATCAACCTTCAACGTGCTTCTTGGCTCCTCCTGGTTCGATAAACCTTGGTTTCTTTCTGAGGGAAAACTTGCTGCTGTGCGCATCATACCTTCCTCTTGGGGTTGCCCAACGAACGTGTGAAATACACGCCATCAAGCTCTTTTTCTGGCGCCGTTGCCGGGGAATGAAGAAAAGTTACACCACAAAGATTTTCAACTCCCACGTCAACAGCTCTTTTTCTGGCGCCGTTGCCGGGGAGATCAAGACACGCTGGCAAGGGGAGTCTCCACTTCTCAATCTCTTTACTTTGTTTTTGTCTTGCTTTATTTTATTTACTACTTTGTTTGCTGCATTATATCAAAACACAAAAAAATTAGTTGCTAGTTTTACTTTATTTGCTATCTTGTTTGCTATATCGAAAACACAAAAAAATTAGTTTACTTGCATTTACTTTATCTAGTTTGCTTTATTTACTATTGCTAAAATGGCCAACCCTGAAAATACTAAGTTGTGTGACTTCACAACCACAAATAATAATGATTTCTTATGCACACCTATTGCTCCACCTGCTACTACGGCAGAATTCTTTGAAATTAAACCTGCTTTACTGAATCTTGTCATGAAAGATCAATTTTACGGAATTAGTTCGATGATGCTGTCTGCCCATCTTAATAATTTTGTTGAACTATGCGAAATGCAAAAATATAAAGATGTAGATGGTGATATTATTAAACTAAAATTGTTCCCTTTCTCATTAAGAGGAAGAGCTAAAGATTGGTTGCTATCTCTCGCCTAAGAATAGTATTGATTCATGGACTAAATGCAAGGATGCTTTTATTGGTAGATATTATCCCCCTGCTAAAATTATATCTTTGAGGAGTAGCATAATGAATTTTAAACAATTAGATACTGAACATGTTGCTCAAGCTTGGGAAAGAATGAAATCTCTGGTTAAAAATTGCCCAACCCATGGACTGACTACTTGGATGATCATCCAAACCTTCTATGCGGGACTAAATTTTTCTTCGCGGAATTTATTGGATTCAGCTGCTGGAGGTACCTTTATGTCCATCACTCTTGGTGAAGCAACAAAGCTTCTTGATAATATGATGATCAACTACTCTGAATGGCACACGGAAAGAGCTCCACAAGGTAAGAAGGTAAATTCTGTTGAAGAATCCTCTTCCTTGAATGATAAGGTTGATGCTATTATGTCTATGCTTGTGAATGATAGGACTAATGTTGATCCTAATAATGTTCCATTAGCTTCATTGGTTGCACAAGAAGAACATGTTGATGTAAACTTCATTAAAAATAATAATTTCAACAACAATGCTTATCGGAACAATTCTAGTAATAACTATAGGCCATATCCTTATAATAATGGTAACGGTTATGCTAATTCTTATGGGAATTCTTACAACAATAATAGGAATTCACCCCCTGGACTTGAAGCCATGCTTAAAGAATTTATTAGTACACAAACTGCCTTTAACAAATACTGTTGAGGAAAAACTCAATAAAATTGATATTCTTGTTTCTAGAGTTGATAGTCTTGCCTCCGATGTTGATCTTTTGAAATCAAAAGTTATGCCTAATAGGGATATTGAAAATAAAATTGTTACTACAGCAAATGCCATTCAAGTTAGAATTAATGAGAATATAAGATTAATGGCTGAACTGCGTGCTAGGTGGGATAGAGAAGAAAATGAAAAACTAGCTAAAGAGAAGAATATAGCTAAAGTTTGGACTATTACCACCACTAGTAATGCTAATGCTACACATGTTGCTGCACCTCCTACTCATACTAATAAAAGAATTGGTGTTAGCAATGTTTCCACTTCTAATGCAAAGCGCGAAAAACTGCTCGAAGCTGCTAAAAGCTGCTGAAACTGCCTGTGATAAAGCTGCTGAAATTTTTTCCAACATTGGGGATGATGATCCCATTGCTTTAGATTATAATGGTTTGAATTTTGATGATTGCCACATCTCTGAAGTTATAAAGTTCTTGCAAAAACTTGTTAAAAGTCCTAATGCTAGTGCTATAAATTTGGCTTTCACGCATCATATTACAAATGCTCTCATAAAAGCTAGAGAAGAGAAACTAGAGCGCGAAGCCTCTATTCCTAAAAAGCTAGAAGATGGTTGGGAGCCCATCATTAAGATGAAGGTTAAAGATTTTGATTGTAATGCTTTATGTGATCTTGGTGCAAGTATTTCTGTTATGCCGAAGAAAATTTATAATATGCTTGACTTGCCACCGCTGAAAAATTGTTATTTGGATGTTAATCTTGCTGATCATTCTACAAAGAAACCTTTGGGTAAAGTTGATAATGTTCGCATTACCGTTAACAATAATCTTGTTCCCGTTGATTTTGTTGTCTTGGATATTGAATGCAATGCATCTTGTCCAATTATATTGGGAAGACCTTTTCTTCGAACTGTTGGTGCTATTATTGATATGAGGGAAGGAAATATAAAATATCAATTTCCTCTCAAGAAAGGTATGGAACACTTTCCTAGAAAGAGAATGAAGGTACCTTATGATTCTATCATTAGAACAAATTATGATGTTGATGCTTCATCTCTCGATGTTACTTGATACACACTTTACGCGCCTAGGCTGAAAGGCGTTAAGAAAAGCGCTTATGGGAGACAACCCATGTTTTTACCTACAGTACTTTGTTTTTATTTTGTGTCTTGGAAGTTGTTTACTACTGTAGCAACCTCTCCTTATCTTAGTTTTGAGTTTTGTTGTGCCAAGTTAAGCCGTTGATAGAAAAGTAAGTACTAGATTTGGATTACTGCGCAGTTCCAGATTTCTTTGCTGTCACGAATCTGAGCCCACTGCCCTGCAGGAAGCTCAGAAAATTATGCCAATTTACGTGCATGATCCTCAGATATGTACGCAACTTTCATTCAATTTGAGCATTTTCATTTGAGCAAGTCTGGTGCCATTTTAAAATTCGTCAATACGAACTGTTCTGTTTTGACAGATTCTGCCTTTTATTTCGCATTGCCTCTTTCGCTATGTTGGATGAATTTCTTTGATCCACTAATGTCCAGTAGCATTATGCAATGTCCAGAAGTGTTAAGAATGATTGTGTCACCTCTGAATATGTCAATTTATATTGTGCACTAACCCTCTAATGAGTTGTTTCGAGTTTGGTGTGGAGGAAGTTTTCAAGGATCAAGAGAGGAGTATGATGCAATATGATCAAGGAGAGTGAAAGCTCTAAGCTTGGGGATGCACCCGGTGGTTCACCCCTGCATATATCAAGAAGACTCAAGCGTCTAAGCTTGGGGATGCCCAAGGCATCCCCTTCTTCATCAACAAATTATCGGGTTCCTCCCCTGAAACTACATTTTTATTCGGCCACATCTTATGTGCTTTTTCTTGGAGCGTCGGTTTGTTTTTGTTTTTGTTTTGTTTGAATAAAATGGATCCTAGCATTCACTTTATGGGAGAGATACACGCTCCGCTGTAGCATATGGACAAATATGTCCTTGGTTTCTACTCATAGTATTCATGGCGAAGTTTCTCCTTCGTTAAATTGTTATATGGTTGGAATTGGAAAATGATACATGTAGTAATTGCTATAAATGTCTTGGGTAATGTGATACTTGGCAATTGTTGTGCTCATGTTTAAGCTCTTGCATCATATGCTTTGCACCCATTAATGAAGAAATACATAGAGCATGCTAAAATTTGGTTTGCATATTTGGTTTCTCTAAGGTCTAGATAATTTCTAGTATTAAGTTTGAACAACAAGGAAGACGGTGTAGAGTCTTATAATGCTTTCAATATGTCTTTTATGTGAGTTTTGCTGTACCGGTTCATCCTTGTGTTTGTTTCAAATAAGCCTTGCTAGCCTAAACCTTGTATCGAGAGGGAATACTTCTCATGCATCCAAAATACTTGAGCCAACCACTATGCCATTTGTGTCCACCATACCTACCTATACTACATGGTATTTTCCCGCCATTCCAAAGTAAATTGCTTGAGTGCTACCTTTAAAATTCCATCATTCACCTTTGCAATATATAGCTCATGGGACAAATAGCTTAAAAACTATTGTGGTATTGAATATGTAATTATGCACTTTATCTCTTATTAAGTTGCTTGTTGTGCGATAACCATGTTTGCGGGAACGCCATCAACTCATTGTTGAATTTCATGTGAGTTGCTATGCATGTTCGTCTTGTACGAAGTAAGGGCGATCTACACTGAGTTGAATGGTTTGAGCATGCATATTGTGAGAGAAGAACATTGGGCCGCTAACTAAAGCCATGATTCATGGTGGAAGTTTCGAGTTTTGGACAAATATCCTCAAATCTCTAATGAGAAAAGAATTAATTGTTGTCAAATGCTTAAAGCATTAAAGAGGAGTCCATTATCTGTTGTCTATGTTGTCCCGGTATGGATGTCTAAGTTGAGAATAATCAAAAGCGAGAAATCCAAATGCGAGCTTTCTCCTTAGACCTTTGTACGAGGCGGCATAGAGGTACCCCTTTGTGAAACTTGGTTAAAGCATATGTATTGCGGTGATAATCCAGGTAGTCCAAGCTAATTAGGACAAGGTGCGAGCACTATTAGTACACTATGCATGAGGCTTGCAACTTATAAGATATAATTTACATGATGCATATGCTTTATTACTACCGTTGACAAAATTGTTTCATGTTTTCAAAATCAAAGCTCTAGCACAAATATAGCAATCGATGCTTTTCCTCTATGAGGACCATTCTTTTACTTTCAATGTTGAGTCAGTTCACCTATTTCTCTCCACCTCAAGAAGCAAACACTTGTGTGAGCTGTGCATTGATTCCTACATACTTGCTTATTGCACTTATTATATTACTCTATGTTGACAATATCCATGAGATATACATGTTACAAGTTGAAAGCAACCGCTGAAACTTAATCTTCTTTTGTGTTGCTTCAATACCTTTACTTTGAATTATTGCTTTATGAGTTAACTCTTATGCAAGACTTATTGATGCTTGTCTTGAAGTGCTATTCATGAAAAGTCTTTGCTTTATGATTCACTTGTTTACTCATGTCATACACATTGTTTTGATCGCTGCATTCTCTACATATGCTTTACAAATAGTATGATCAAGTTTATGATGGCATGTCACTCCGAGAAATTATCTTTGTTATCGTTTTACCTGCTCGGGACGAGCGAGAACTAAGCTTGGGGATGCTGATACGTCTCCAACGTATCGATAATTTCTTGTGTTCCATGCCACATTATTGATGTTATCTACATGTTTTATGCACACTTTATGTCATATTCGTGCATTTTACGGAACTAACCTATTAACAAGATGCCGAAGTGCCGATTCTTTGTTTTCTGCTGTTTTTGGTTTCGAAATCCTAGTAAAGAAATATTCTCGGAATTGGACGAAATAAAAGCCCGAGAGGCCTATTTTCTCACGAAGCTTCCGGAAGACCGAAGACGAGACGAAGAGGGGCCACGGGGGAGCCAAACCCTAGGGCGGCGCGGCCCCGCTTGGCCGCGCGGCCTGTGGTGTGGGGCCCCCGTGCCGCCTCTCGACTTGCCCTTCCGCCTACTTAAAGCCTCGCGTGACGAAACCCCCGAGTGCCGAGAGCCACGATACGGAAAACATTGCGAGACGCCGTCGCCGCCGATCCCATCTCGGGGGATCCTGGAGATCGCCTCCGGCACCCTGCCGGAGAGGGGAATCATCTCCCGGAGGACTCTACACCGCCATGGTCGCCTCCGGAGTGATGAGTGAGTAGTCTACCCCTGGACTATGGGTCCATAGCGGTAGCTAGATGGTTGTCTTCTCCCCATTGTGCTATCATTGTCGGATCTTGTGAGCTGCCTATCATGATCAAGATCATCTATATGTAATTCTATATGTTGCGTTTGTTGGGATCCGATGAATAGAGAATACTTGTTATGTTGATTATCAAAGTTATGCTTATGTGTTGTTTATGATCTTGCATGCTCTCCGTTTCTAGTAGAGGCTCCGGCCAAGTTTTTACTTTTAACTCCAAGAGGGAGTACTTATGCTCGATAGTGGGTTCATGCTGCATTGACACCAGGACAGTGACGAGAAAGTTCTAAGGTTGTGTTGTGCTTGTTGCCACTAGGGATAAAACATTGATGCTATGTCTAAGGATGTAGTTGTTGATTACATTACGCACCATACTTAATGCAATTGTACTGTTGCTTTGCAACTTAATGCTGGAGGGGTTCGGATGATAACTTTGAAGGTGGACTTTTTAGGCATAGATGCGGTTGGATGGCGGTCTATGTACTTTGTCGTAATGCCCAATTAAATCTCACTATACTCATCATGATATGTATGTGCATGGTCATGCTCTCTTTATTTGTCAATTGCCCAACTGTAATTTGTTCACCCAACATGCTTGTTCGTCTTATGGGAGAGACACCTCTAGTGAGCTGTGGACCCCGGTCCAATTCTCTTTCTTGAAATACAATCTCTTGCAATACTTGTTTTTACTGTTTTCTCTGCAAACAATCATCTTCCACACAATACGGTTAATCCTTTGTTACAGCAAGCCGGTGAGATTGACAACCTCACTCGTTTCGTTGGGGCAAAGTACTTTGGTTGTGTTGTGCGGGTTCCACGTTGGCGCCGGAATCTCCGGTGTTGCGCCGCACTACATCCCGCCGCCATCAACCTTCAACGTGCTTCTTGGCTCCTCCTGGTTCGGTAAACCTTGGTTTCTTTCTGAGGGAAAACTTGCTGCTGTGCGCATCATACCTTCCTCTTGGGGTTGCCCAACGAACGTGTGAAATACACGCCATCACTACCGCACCCGCATCCATATTATATTCAGTGGTTGAGCAATAATGGTGAGATGAAGGTGAGCCACATGGTGCGTGTTTATTTTGAGATTGGACCATATAAGGATTCCATTGATTTTGATGTGGTTCCTATGACGGTGTGTCACCTACTGTTGGGCCGGCCATGGCTCTATGATCGTTCTGTGCAACACAATGGCCGTGCCAATACATATCACTTGGAGTACAAGGGCAAGAAAATTAACTTACAGCCTATGTCACCACAACGGATTGTCAATGAATCTCTTCAGAAAATTGAAGTCAACTTAGAGGATGCTCCTTTAGATAGGCGAGAGAATTGTACTATTGTGAGTGATATAACAAAAAGTGAGCGAGTGAATTCCTTAGTTTCTTTAGCCACCAAAGAAGACATGAGAGAATTTAATGAGGATCCTACGGCCATGCCTCTTGTGCTTTTGTACAGGGGTACGGTTTTGGTTTCTAACGATATGACCCCTCTTCCTCTTGGTCTTTCTAATGTTTTGCAGGAATTCGGCGACGTGTTTCCGGAGGAGGTACCGCGAGGACTACCACCATTGCGAGGTATTGAGCATCAAATTGACTTGATTCCCGGAGCTTCGCTGCCCAATAGGGCGCCATATAGAACAAATCCCGAAGAGACGAAGGAGATACAGAAGCAAGTACAAGCGCTACTCTACAAAGGTTATATCCGCATAAGCCTTAGTCCTTGTGTTGTTCCTGTTATTCTAGTTCCTAAGAAAGATGGTACATGGCGTATGTGCGTAGATTGTAGAGCTATAAATAACATTACTATTCGATATCGTCACCCTATTCCTCGTTTAGAGGATATGCTAGATGAATTGAGTGGTGCTGCTATGTTCTCTAAAATCGATTTGCGTAGTGGTTATCATCAAATTAGGATGAAAGAAGGGGATGAATGGGAAACAGCCTTTAAAACAAAATTTGGTTTATATGAGTGGTTAGTAATGCCTTTTGGTTTGACTAATGCACCTAGCACTTTCATGAGACTGATGAACCATGTTTTGCGTGAATTTATTGGCAAGTTTGTGGTTGTGTATTTTGATGATATATTAATCTACAGCCGCAATGAATCTGATCATACTATACAAATTCGACATGTTTTGCAAGTGTTGCGTGATAATAAAATCTATGGTAATCTTGAGAAGTGCACATTTTGCAAAGATAAGGTCATATTTCTTGGTTATGTTGTCTCTAAGCATGGAGTAGAAGTAGATGTGTCTAAAATTGAAGCTATTCAAAATTGGTCTACTCCCATGAATGTGAGTCAAGTACGAAGTTTTCATGGTCTAGCTAGGTTTTATAGAAGATTTGTGCCCAACTTTAGTACTATTGTTGCACCTTTGAATGATTAAACTAAAAAGGGTGTTGCCTTTGAGTGGGGCGCAGCCCAAGATCATGCTTTTGATGAACTTAAGAGATTGTTAACTTCTGCACCGTTGCTTGCACTTCCTGATTTCAATAAGCAATTTGAGATTGAATGTGATGCTAGTGGTATTGGAATTGGTGGTGCGTTGATGCAAGAGGGTCGCCCAATTGCATATTTTTCGAGAAACTTTCACGGTGCTAAGTTGCACTATCCTATATATGATAAAGAATTGTATGCTTTAATTAGAGTTCTTGAGGTTTGGCAACATTACTTGTGGCCAAAAGAATTTATCATACATTCTGATCATGAAGCTTTGAAATATCTGAAAGCCCAATCTACTTTGCATAAGCGTCTTGCTAAGTGGGTTGAATTCATTGAGTCTTTTCCATACATTATTAAGCATAAGAAGGAAAAAGATAATATTGTTGCTGATGCTCTATCTAGGAAGAATATGCTATTAACTCAACTTGATGTTAAAATTCCTGGTTTAGAGATACTATGTGATTTGTATGCTACTGATCATGATTTTGCTGAACCATATCGCTTATGTGCTCTTGGTAAAGCATGGGAAAAATAACACATACATGATGGGTTCTTGTTTAGAGCTAACAAACTATTTGTTCCAGAATCGTCTGTGTGTTTGCTCTTATTGCAGGAATCACATGCTGGAGGTTTGATGGGTCACTTTGGGCGTGAGAAGAAGCTACTCGTGCTAGCTGACCACTTTTATTTGCCAAAGATGAGGCGGGACGTGGATAGGTATGTGAAGAGGTGCATTACTTGCAACAAGTCCAAGTTCAAGCTGAAGCCTCACGGTTTGTATACTTCTTTACCGGCACCTACTACACCTTGGGAGGATATTAGTATGGATTTTGTGTTGGGTTTGCCGCGTACTAAGAGAGGCCATGATTCTATATTTGTGGTAGTGGATAGATTTTCCAAGATGTCCCACTTTATAGCCTGCCACAAAAGCAACGATGCGTCGCATATTGCTAACCTGTTTTTCAGGGAGATTGTACGTTTACATGGAGTCCCGAAGACTATTGTTTCTGATCGTGACGTGAAGTTTATGAGCTACTTCTGGAAGACGTTGTGGAGAAAGCTGGGGACGAAGCTACTTTTCAGTACCACTTGTCATCCCCAAACTGATGGTCAAACTGAAGTGGTGAATAGAACATTGTCACAACTGTTGAGATCCATGATCAAGAAGAACCTGAAGGAGTGGGAAGAGTGTTTGCCGCATGTGGAGTTTGCTTACAACAGGGCGGTACAATCTACCACAGAGCTGTGTCCTTTTGAGGTGGTGTATGGTTTCAAACCCATTACTCCACTTCATTTGTTGCCTTTGGTCATGAGAGAGTCAATATGGAGGCATCCAAGAGGGCAGATTTTGTACGGAAGATACATGTGAAGACTAAAGAGTTGATAGAGAAGAAAGGCAAGAGCAATGCTGCAAGGATGAACAAGAAGCGTAAGGAAATATTGTTCAAGCCTGGTGATATGGTCTGGGTACATTTTCGCAAGGATAGGTTCCCGAAGATGCGGAAGTCCAAGTTGAAGCCTCGTGGTGCTGGTCCTTACAAAGTGCTTGCCAAGATCAATGATAATGCATACTCAATAGATCTTCCAGTTGATGAGTTTGGTGTCAGTAATTCTTTCAATGTTGCTGATTTGACACCATATGACGGACAAGACCTTGGAGCATCGAGGTCGACGCCTTTTGAAGGGGGGGAGATGATGAGGACATCCCTACCTCACTACTACCTCCGTCATTGCAAGTTGAAGATGATCCTGCTGTGAAGCTCAAGTCCAATGAAGTTAGGATAGGACCAATGACACGAGCTCGTGCGAAGCTACTTAAACAACAGGTGAACTTGTTCCTAAATGATACTTTGATCGATGAGAGCTTTATATTGCCTAAGTCCTATTATTTATGTATGATCAGGTATGAGGAGGGAGCAAGCATCGCACGAGGAGGAGAGGAGCAGCTGGACCAGAAGATGGACATGAAGCTGGACATGGAGCTGGACGTGAAGACATCCCACGGACGCGCGAGGGAGGAGCGGGAGGCATGCGCGAGAGGAGGAGATGTTCCAGTCGGCGCCAGGACCGGTCAACCGGCCGCAGCGCCGGGCCGCCCGGTCCCAGGGCCGGTCCGACCGGCCCCCACGCCGGATCCATCCGGTTTCAACCGAATTTCTGGCTTGTGCCAACCGGGGCGATGTCCAGTAAGCCCCGCACCATCGCCCGGTCAACACCCGGCGCCATATCCGGTTTGAACCGGACCGGCCGGTCCCAGACCCGGTCGACCGGCCCCCAGGCCGGCCGAGTCCGAGTCTGTCTCGACCAGATCTATTCTGGGTCGGTTATTTTCGTACTTTTTCGACCTGAGGTCGTCCCGGACGCCTATATAAGTCCCTAGGACGCCCCAAAGTTGCTTTTAGACCACGTTTAAGATAAACCCTAGTTCTTAGTTGTTTGCTATGCAAAACTATCGAATCCCAACTCTCCAATTTGTTGCGATCTGGAGTTTTATGTTATTGAAAGTTTGTGTGATCTGCTGTTCCATTGGGGATTAGAAGATTGCAATCTACCGCTTCGTGGTCGGCGGCTACGTGCGCAAGTGTGTGGAGTTGCGAATATCTTGCAGGGTTGAGAGTTGTTGCATTGGCGACATGAATCAATCGAGAGACTTCGTCGGCGTCATACAAGTTATCCTCCTCATATCATCGATTCCATCCGATGCTATTCATCGTGTGTTCATCACCACCCGCCGCTTACTGAGAAGATCGGGCCACCCCATATCATGGTGGGTCACCGATTAGCCGATTAACTCATTTATCGACCGATTAACCGATTTATCGGCTGATTAATTTATCGATTTGCCCATTAATCATCAATCGCCAGCCGATGGAGTTGACCCTCCGATAAACGATTTCCTCAACATTAGACATGACAATCTTGTTTGACTCAATCAAATCATAATAGTGTGGTTTAACATCTTTCCATCTATAACTAATTTTGCTTTATAATTTCGGCAGAATCATAGGGCAACGATATATTCGTAATAAGAGTATCAAATTAGGCCTCGCTGGCTCCTCTCCTTGTTGATAGCGTGCTTAGCACCATTGAGGGGCAAGTAGTGCGTCATGTCTTGGGAGATTCGTTGTGCATCTTTGTGAGGGCTAGGTTCCCACAATCCCACTTGTAGCATCCGACCTTCAACGTTGATCAGGGTGACACTACTAGGAAAAGGCCTATTGTCGGCGCACCAAAATCGGCTACCTTAGGTGCACACGCGAAAAATTTGGTGCATCGGTGGTATCACGCCGGTGATAACGCGTTACCGCCGACGCACCGGGTGCGCCGGCGCACTAGCCAGGTGCACCGACGGTAACATTTTCCAAAATGAAAAAAAGAGGCCAGATCTAGATCTAGATCTACGTCGTTCGTCGCGTTTATTGCGTTCATCGCGCCGTGCCCGTTGTCTTCACGCATGAAGGAGAAAGGAGTGAGTGAGAGGAGAGTGGCCAGCCGTAGGTGGTCGCCGGAGGGAGATCGAGGAGGTGGTCGCTGGATGGAGGTTGGGGAGGTGGTCTCTGATCGGTAGGTGTCCTTAGATGTGGTCGGCGGTGAGAAGTGGATGACACTACTAGGAGGAGTAGGGGGAGGGGGAGGGAGGAGGGGGAGGAGGAGGCGAGGAGGAGGAGGAGGAGAAAGAGGAGAAGGAGAAGGAGAAGGGAAAATGAAGGAGAAGAGAAGGTTGCTGGAGGGAAGAGGAGCAGGAGGAGGAGAAGGGGAGTGGAGGAGAAGGAGGAGGAGAGCCGTCTCATTTCAATATATAGGATAGGTTACCGTCGGCGCATCAATATGTAGTGCGCCAGCGGTATGTTTTTTCTGATTTTTTTGCAACTTTTTATCAAACCTGAAATCGGATGTAAAATTTTCCATTGATACATTTTCATATAATTTTTTTTTTCATCGGAGGTCGTATGCAAACAGAAAAGCTCGGCCGGACGTGCGTGGGCAGACGTGGGTGGATGGAGAAAGGTAGAAGGAGGAAATGGAAAAAAACGTCTAACATGTGGGTCTAGTGGCATATTCAGAAATATGTTTTTTTATAGTTTTAGTTTACGGGTTTTGATCTGCGCCGGCACTTTTTCGACCCGTAAATACGAGTTCGGTAGCCTAAACTCGTGTTTTACAGTTCATATATTTACGGGTTCTACTAGAGATGCTCTTACACTTCCTATGAATCAAAGGGCCTTCAAACTTGAGATGCTATATTTGCCCAAACACATACATGCACTGGTAGAAAAACGGCCTTTAGTCGCGGTTCGCAAAGGCCATTAATCCTGGTTGCGCAACCGGGACCAATTATGCGCGACTAAAGACCCCCCCTTTAGTCGCGGTTGCTTACGAACCGTGACTAAAGGTCTGTCCACGTGGGCGCCAGGCGTCTGTCGGGGCGGAGGACCTTTAGTCACGGTTCGCTTGGCCAACCGCGACTAAAGGCCTCCGCAGGTTTAGGGTTTTAGCCCCCCTAAATCTGGTATCTTTTTAATTTGTAGTGTTTTATTTCTTTTATATTTTATTTTGTGTTCTATTTTAATTTTGAAGAAGTTTCAGTACACATATTCTACGCTACTATATACATGCATGTTACACGTTGATGCATATGAATGTACAATTTCAAACAAGAAGAATTCAAGAGGAATATACAATATATATTCAATCTCGGGTGACCATATACAACTTCGAACAAGTTTCCATACACAATTTACGGCATCTGAAGTTCTTCGTCCTCGTAATAGTGTTCTCCTTTAGCATGGATGACTTCCCTCACCAAAAACCCTGCAATGAGTTGTTCAAATTATGACCATACTCCATATACGATGGATAAGTTATTATAAATCTTAATGGTGAAACACACATGCATAACACTGACGCTAAAGTGCCATAAGGCAAATGATCAGAATTCCACTTATTTTTGGAACCGCCATTTAGGTCATGTTAGAAAGGAACGTGATGCGTGTAATTGACACGTCCATTGGGAACCCCAAGAGGAAGGTGTGATGCGCACAGCGGCAAGTTTCCCTCAGTAAGAAACCAAAGTTTAATCGAACCAGTAGGAGTCAAGAAGCACGTTGAAGGTTGATGGCGGCGGGATGTAGTGCGGCGCAACACCGGAGATTCCGGCGCCAACGTGGAACCTGCACAACACAACCAAAGTACTTTGCCCCAACGAAACGAGTGAGGTTGTCAATCTCACCGGCTTGCTGTAACAAAGGGTTAACCGTATTGTGTGGAAGATGATTGTTTGCAAGAAAACGAGTAAAAACAAGTATTGCGAGCAGATTTGTATTTCGAGTATAAAAGAATGGACCGGGGTCCACAGTTCACTAGAGGTGTCTCTCCCATAAGATAAAAGCATGTTGGGTGAACAAATTACAGTCGGGCAATTGACAAATAGAGAGGGCATAACAATGCACATACATGTCATGATAAGTATAGTGAGATTTAATTGGGCATTACGACAAAGTACATAGACCGCCATCCAACTGCATCTATGCCTAAAAAGTCCACCTTCGAGGTTATCATCCGAACCCCTTCCATTATTAAGTTGCTAACAACGAGACAATTGCATTAAGTATTGCGCGTAATGTAATCAATAACTACATCCTCGGACATAGCATCAATGTTTTATCCCTAGTGGCAACAAGCACATCCATAACCTTAGGGGTTTCTGTCACTCCCAGATTCACGGAGACATGAACCCACTATCGAGCATAAATACTCCCTCTTGGAGTTACTAGCATCAACTTGGCCAGAGCCTCTACTAATAACGGAGAGCATGCAAGATCATAAACAACACATAGGTAATAACTTGATAATTAACATAACATGGTATTCTCTATCCATCGGATCCCGACAAACACAACATATAACATTACAGATAGATGATCTTGATCATGTTAGGCAGCTCACAAGATCCAACAATGAAGCACAATGAGGAGAAGACAACCATCTAGCTACTGCTATGGACCCATAGTCCAGGGGTGAACTACTCACTCATCACTCCGGAGGCGACCATGGCGGTGAAGAGTCCTCCGGGAGATGAATCCCCTCTCCGGCAGGGTGCCGGAGGAGATCTCCGAGAATCCCCGAGATGGGATTGGCGGCGGCGGCGTCTCCGGAAGGTTTTCCGTATCGTGGCTCTCGGTGCTGGGGGTTTCGCGACGGAGGCTTTAAGTAGGCGGAAGGGCAACGTGGGGGGCCACACGAGGGCCCCACACCATAGGTCGGCGCGGCCGGGGCACGGGCCGCGCCGCCCTATGGTGGCGGCGCCTCGTGGCCCCACTTCGACTCCTCTTCGGTCTTCCGGAAGCTTCGTGGCAAAATAGGACCCTGGGCGTTGATTTCGTCCAATTCCGAGAATATTTCGGTACTAGGATTTCTGAAACCAAAAACAACAGAAAACAGCATCGGCTCTTCGGCATCTTGTTAATAGGTTAGTTCCGGAAAATGCACGAATATGACATAAAGTGTGCATAAAACATGTAGATATCATCAATAATGTGGCATGGAACATAAGAAATCATCGATACGTCGGAGACGTATCAGCATCCCCAAGCTTAGTTCCTGCTCGTCCCGAGCAGGTAAAACGATAACAAAGATAATTTCTGAAGTGACATGCCATCATAACCTTGATCATACTATTTGTAAACATATGTAATGAATGCAGCGATCAAAACAATGGTAATGACATGAGTAAACAAGTGAATCATAAAGCAAAGACTTTTCATGAATAGTACTTCAAGACTAGCATCAATAAGTCTTGCATAAGAGTTAACTCATAAAGCAATAAATCAAAGTAAAGTTATTGAAGCAACACAAAGGAAGATTAAGTTTCAGCGGTTGCTTTCAACTTGTAACATGTATATCTCATGGATAATTGTCAACATAGAGTAATATAACAAGTGCAATATGCAAGTATGTAGGAATCAATGCACAGTTCACACAAGTGTTTGCTTCTTGAGATGGAGAGAGATAGGTGAACCGACTCAACATAAAAGTAAAAAAGAATGGTCCTTCAAAGAGGAAAGCATCGATTGCTATATTTGTGCTAGAGCTTTTATTTTGAAAACATGAAACAATTTTGTCAACGGTAGTAATAAAGCATATGGGTTATGTAAATTATATCTTACAAGTTGCAAGCCTCATGCATAGTATACTAATAGTGCCCGCACCTTGTCCTAATTAGCTTGGACTACCGGATCATCGCAATACACATGTTTTAACCAAGTGTCACAATGGGGTACCTCCATGCCGCCTGTACAAAGGTCTAAGGAGAAAGCTCGCATTTTGGATTTCTCGCTTTTGATTATTCTCAACTTAGACATCCATACCGGGACAACATGGACAACAGATAATGGACTCCTCTTTAATGCATAAGCATGTGGCAACAATTATTATTCTCATATGAGATTGAGGATATATGTCCAAAACTGAAACTTCCACCATGAATCATGGCTTTAGTTAGCGACCCAATGTTCTTCTCTAACAATATGCATGCTCCAACCATTAAGGTGGTAGATCTCTCTTACTTCAGACAAGACGGACATTCATAGCAACTCACATGATATTCAACAAAGAATAGTTGATGGCGTCCCCAGAAACATGGTTATCGCACAACAAGCAACTTAATAAGAGATAAAGTGCATAAGTACATATTCAATACCACAATAGTTTTTAAGCTATTTGTCCCATGAGCTATATATTGCAAAGGTGAATGATGGAATTTTAAAGGTAGCACTCAAGCAATTTACTTTGGAATGGCGGATAAATACCATGTAGTAGGTAGGTATGGTGGACACAAATGGCATAGTGGTTGGCTCAAGGATTTTGGATGCATGAGAAGTATTCCCTCTCGATACAAGGTTTAGGCTAGCAAGGTTATTTGAAACAAACACAAGGATGAACGGTGCAGCAAAACTCACATAGAAGACATATTGTAAACATTATAAGACTCTACACCGTCTTCCTTGTTGTTCAAAACTAAATACTAGATATTATCTAGACTCTAGAGAAACCAAATATGCAAACCAAATTAGCAAGCTCTAAGTGTTTCTTCATTAATGGGTGCAAAGTATATGATGCAAGAGCTTAAACATGAGCACAACAATTGCCAAGTATCAAATTATCCAAGACATTTTAGAGTTACTACATGTAGCATTTTCCAATTCCAACCATATAACAATTTAACGAAGAAGAAACTTCGCCATGAATACTATGAGTAGAGCCTAAGGACATACTTGTCCATATGCTACAGCGGAGCGTGTCTCTCTCCCACAAAGTGAATGCTAGGATCCATTTTATTCAAACAAAACAAAAACAAAAACAAACCGACGCTCCAAGCAAAGTGCATAAGATGTGACGGAATAAAAATATAGTTTCGGGGAGGAACCCGACAATGTTGTCGATGAAGAAGGGGATGCCTTGGGCATCCCCAAGCTTAGACGCTTGAGTATTCTTAGAATATGCGGGGGTGAACCACCGGGGCATCCCCAAGCTTAGAGCTTTCACTCTCCTTGATCATATTGTATCATACTCCTCTCTTGATCCTTGAAAACTTACTCCACACCAAACTCGAAACAACTCATTAGAGGGTTAGTGGACAATAAAAATTAACATGTTCAGAGGTGACACAATCATTCTTAACACTTCTGGACATTGCATAAAGCTACTGGACATTAATGGATCAAAGAAATTCATCCAACATAGCAAAAGAGGCAATGCGAAATAAAAGGCAGAATCTGTCAAAACAGAACAGTCCGTAAAGATGGATTTTATTAGGGCACCAGACTTGCTCAAATGAAAATGCCAAAATTGAATGAAAGTTGCGTACATATCTAAGGATCACTCACGAAAATTGGCTTAATTTTCTGAGTTACCTACAGAGAATCAGACCCAGATTCGTGACAGAAAAGAAATCTGTTTCTGCGCAGTAATCCAAATCTAGTATTTACTTTACTATCAAAGACTTTACTTGGCACAACAAAACATAAAACTAAGATAAGGAGAGGTTGCTACTGTAGTAAACAACTTCCAAGACTCAAATATAAGACAAAAATACTATAGTAAAAACATGGGTTGTCTTCCATAAGCGCTTTTCTTTAACGTCTTTCAGCTAGGCGCAGAAAGTGTTTATCAAGTGTTATCGAGAGATGGAGCATCATAAGCTCCCCATCTGTAGTGGTACTAGGGGCTTTGTCAATTTTAGGCCTATAATAATATTTCTTTGGTTTAGGCACTTTAGAGACATACATAAACTTTTGCTCCTTTCCCACATAAGCTTTCTCTCTAAACTCGTAAAGATGAAAAGGTTGAACCCAAGGTTCCCATAGCTTTTTCAAGTTCGCCAATCCTATTAATTTGATTATCATGGTCAACACAAGTTCCTAGGACACTAATTCTTTCATCAATTCCTCCTAAGGATTTATCAAGTTCATCAGTTTTATCAAGTAACATCTCCAACTTAGTTTCAACACTCGGAAAATTTTTCTCTATGGTTTCCAATTTTTTCATAACATCCTCAAGAGAGGTTTCAATTTTAGTTTCATTAACAGGTGGTGTTCCAAATAAACTCTCAATAATGCAACTAGCTTCTAAAGCGGGAGCGCCTAGGAAGTTACATCCCGCGAGACAATCAAGAACATATCTATTCCAGCTAGAGATACCAACATAAAAATTCCTGAGTAGGATAGTGGTGGAGTGTTTCTTGGTGCACCTATTATGGGCATCACTAATTCTATACCAAGCATCTTTTAAACATTCTCCCCCTTGTTGCTTAAACGAACGAACTTCAACTTCAGGATTACTCATTTTAGCAGTAGTAAATAAAACAAACTAGATAAAATAAATGCAAGTAACTAATTTTTTGTGTTTTTGATATAGAGTGCAAGACAATAAATAAAGTAAAGCTAGCAACTAATTTTTTTGTGTTTTGATATAAGTGCAGCAAACAAAGTAGTAAATAAAATAAAGCAAGACAAAAACAAAGTAAAGAGATTGGGAAGTGGAGACTCCCCTTGCGGCGTGTCTTAATCTCCCCGGCAACGGCGCCGGAAATTTGCTTGATGCGTGTAATTGACACGTCCGTTGGAAACCCCAAGAGGAAGGTGTGATGCGCACAGCGGCAAGTTTCCCTCGTAAGAAACCAAGGTTTAATCGAACCGGTAGGAGTCAAGAAGCACGTTGAAGGTTGATGGCGGCGGGATGTAGTGCGGCGCAACACCGGAGATTCCGGCGCCAACGTGGAACCTGCACAACACAACCAAAGTACTTTGCCCCAACGAAACAGTGAGGTTGTCAATCTCACCGGCTTGCTGTAACAAAGGGTTAACCGTATTGTGTGGAAGATGGTTGTTTGCAAGAAAACAGTAAAAACAAGTTACTAGCATCAATGTTTTATCCCTAGTGGCAACAGCACATCCATAACCTTAGGGGTTTCTGTCACTCCCCGCATTCACGGAGACATGAACCCACTATCGAGCATAAATACTCCCTCTTGGAGTTACTAGCATCAACTTGGCCAGAGCCTCTACTAATAACGGAGAGCATGCAAGATCATAAACAACACATAGGTAATAACTTGATAATTAACATAACATGGTATTCTCTATCCATCGGATCCCGACAAACACAACATATAGCATTACAGACAGATGATCTTGATCATGTTAGGCAGCTCACAAGATCCAACAATGAAGCACAATGAGGAGAAGACAACCATCTAGCTACTGCTATGGACCCATAGTCCAGGGGTGAACTACTCACTCATCACTCCGGAGGCGACCATGGCGGTGAAGAGTCCTCGGGGAGATGAATCCCCTCTCCGGCAGGGTGCCGGAGGAGATCTCCAGAATCCCCCGAGATGGGGTTGGCGGCGGCGGCGTCTCTGGAAGGTTTTCCGTATCGTGGCTCTCGGTACTGGGGGTTTCGCGACGGAGGCTTTAAGTAGGCGGAAGGGCAACGTGGGGGGCCACACGAGGGCCCCACACCATAGGTCGGCGCGGCCGGGGCCGGGCCGCGCCGCCCTATGGTGGCGGCGCCTCGTGGCCCCACTTCGACTCCTCTTCGGTCTTCCGGAAGCTTCGTGGCAAAATAGGACCACGGGCGTTGATTTCGTCCAATTCGAGAATATTTCGTTACTAGGATTTCGAAACCAAAAACAGCAGAAAACAGCAACTGGCTCTTCGGCATCTTGTTAATAGGTTAGTTCCAGAAAATGCACGAATATGACATAAAGTGTGCATAAAACATGTAGATATCATCAATAATGTGGCATGGAACATAAGAAATCATCGATACGTCGGAGACGTATCAGAACGCATGAAGAAACTCCATGCAAATGGATTTTTGGAGTCATTCAACTTTGAATCGTTTGGCACTTGCAAATCTTTTCTAAAGAAAATGACTGAAATAACGTTCATAGGCCAAGAGTTGAACGGGCAACTAGCTTAGTGGAAACATACATGATGATGTATATGGTTCATTGGGCATAGTTTTGTGCGGAAGATTCTTCTACTTCATGAAAACTTCCAACGATGATATATATGGATATATTTATTCGATGATGAAGAAGTCTGAAACATTTGAATAGATTCAAATAAATTTCAGCATGAAGTCGAAATCATCGTAATGGAAAAGTCAAATATATAAGATCATGGTGGAAATATTTGAATTACGAGTTTTAGCAAACATATAAGAGAACTGCAAAATTATTCCACAACTCATGTTTCTCGGAACACCATATCTATGATGGGGTATTCAAGAGACGTATCAAAACCTTCTTGGATTAATGGTGAAATAAAATAAAATGATGCCATTATATTTTTGTGGATTTTTCTTTAGAGACTACCGCTTTTACAATAAATAGAGCGTCATCATAATCCGTTGAAATGACACCATACGAGTTATGGCATGGATATTAACCCTAATAGTCCTTTCTTAAATTTTGGTATGCATAGCATAAGTAAATGAATTTACAACCAAAATCGGATGAATGTCTTTGTTGGTTATCCCAGAGAACAAATTAGGAATTCTTTCCACTATGAAGTCAAAGACAAAAGTGTTTGTCAATGTTTCTTGCTTATTTCCAAGAAATTGTTTCTCGCGAAATATTTGAGTGGGAGGACAATGGAACTCGATAAGGTTGATGAACCTGAGCATGATGAGCAGAGTAGCACAACATCAGAAATGGTTTCGGAAGCAGCCACGACGCTCATGGCTCCCATATCTACAAAGTGTTATAGCCATGGAGATCGGAGTACCTATTGAACCTTGTAGGTATGGTTTACTTTGTGATCAAATAAATGATTTGTGGACAAAGGATTGATTTTGAACAATGATAAACCAACTACATACAAAGAAGATATGATGGGCCCTGGATCCGTTAAAATGGCTAAATGCCATGAAATCCAAGATAGTATCTGTAATCAAGCTTGGAGCTTGGTAAACCTTCTGAAGGAATAAATACTTTTTGAAAGTAAATGGATGTATAAAATTAATGGAGTTGGATGTAATATCCTTGAAGAAGCTCGACTTGTAGAAAGATTATTTACGACAAAGTTCAAAGAGTTGACTCGTGATAAGATTAGATCTTCCGTAGCGATGCTTATAGTCTATGCGGATTATTCTAGTAATCGCTACATATTTCTTTTATGAGATATGTTAGTAGGATGGCATAAACACATTCCTTAGCAGAAGTGTGTATGAAAGGTGTATACAAGATACAACCGAGAGTTTTGCTAGTCCGTAGAATACTAGATATGTATACAAACTTCACTGGATGAAATGAGTATCACAGAGTTGGAATCTTCACCGGATGAAATAACCAAAGAGTTTTTTATTTCATCGGAAACGATGAAGATGCTTGCATTTCCAAGAAATTAAGTGGGAGATCTAAGACATATTTATAATACTTTATGTGGATGACATATCGTTGATTAGAAATGATGTAATTTTTACTTGATTAAAAGGTTTCATTGAAAATTAATTTCATTGAAAGGTTATGGACTAAAAACATATTTAGCATCAAGATCTATGAAGATAGATTGAAGCGCATAATAAGTTTAAGTCAAAGTACATAGAATAAATATTGAAGTAGTTCAGTATGAAAACGTCAAGAAGGTGTTCTTTTCCATGTGGAGGTTTAACAAAACTTGATTGTATTTGACACTCAATGAGTAAATACACATGAGTGATTTTAGATCACGAATAATATGTACAAAATCAGATGACCTGTGCACTAAAATGTTACGAGCATATAACAGAATGATTCTTGTGATGATCATTAGACAACAGTAAGAATATCCTTGAGTACTTTGGAAGAGCCAAGTATATATGTAGTTTTGTATGGGGTAATGACAAAAATGAATTTCAATCTCAGTTAGGCTAAAGTGTTCATTAAAAGGTAGCACAATGGGCTAGAAGAAGTCTATGCTAGATATAGATGTGTTCTAAATATTGTGACGGATTCTACAAACGAAGGTAGAGTATATCATTGTTTTTACAATGACCGAGGGTGTTTTGAGTCGAGTTCTTTTAGAACTTGGTGTAGTTCTGAAAGTGTCAGAACTATGAAGCTATATTGTATGTGACAATATTGGTAACATATTTCAGACCACGGAATTAAGGTTCCACTAGAAGAGCAAACATATACGATTAATACCGACTCATTTAAAAATGAGTGATGCGTGGAGACGCAAATGAATTTCAAAAATACATACGTTTCTCAGCGTGTCAGGTTCGTTGACCGAAACCTCTCCCATGAGCAAACATGATAAGCACTAGAAGGCCACGGTGTTAGATCATCACAAATGTAAACTAGATTATTGACTCTAGTGCAAGTGGGAGACTGTTGGAGATATACGCAAGAGGCAATAATAAAATGGTTATTATTATATCTTTGTGCTTATGATAAATGTTTGCATCCCATGCTATAATTGTATTACCCGGAATCATTAATACTTGTGTGTTTTGTAAACATAAAAGAGTCCCTAGTAAGCCTCTTGTTAAACTAGCTTGTTGATTAATAGATGATTAGTTTCATGATCATGAACATTGGATGTTATTAATGGAAAGATCATATCATTAGGTGAATGATGTGATGGACGTACACCCATAGTACGCATAGCATATGATCAAGTAATTAAGTTCGTTTTGCTTCAAGCTTTAAGAGACATAGTAACCTAATCCTTCGACCATGAGATCATGTTAATCACCTACATCGTATGGATGCTTTGATGACATCAAACACTACTTCGTAAATGGGTAGTCATAAAGTTGGCATTAAGTGTTCGGAAAGTATAGGTTGAAGCACGTTGATCAATAGTGGGATTTGTCCATCCAAACGATGGATAGATATACTATGGGCCCTCTCGGTGGAATGTCATCCAATTAGCTTGCAAGCATGTGACTGGCTCACAAGGGATGTCATATCATGGTATGAGTAAAGAGTACTTATCGTTAACGAGGTTGAACTAGGTATAGAGAGACCGACGATCAAACTTCGGATAAGTAAAATATCGCGCGACAAAGGAAAACGGTATCGTATGTTAATGGTTCTTTCAATCATGAAGTCATAGTTGAATATGTGGGAGCCATTATTGATCTCCAGGTCCCGCTATTGGTTATTGATCGGAGAAGTGTCTCGATCATGTCTGCATAGTTCACGAATCGTAGGGTGACACACTTAAGGTTCGATGTCGTTTTAAGTAGATATGGAATATGGAATGGAGTTTGAATATTGTTTGGAGTTTCGGATGGACATCACGAGGAGTTCCGGAATGGTCCGGAGAATAAGATTCATATATGGGAAGTCACATTCCAAGTTTGGGAGTGGTCCGGTGAATTTATGGAAGGTTCTGGAAGGTTCTATAATCATCTGGAATAATTCACTATGGCAGGTGGAGTCCCAGCCCTAGCCGACCTACAAGGTGGGAAGGTGGTGTCCATGGTGGACTCCACCTCCTTGGCCGGCCACATGACAAGGAAAGGGAGAAATTCCACCTTGTCTAGGTTTCCCATTATGGTAGGTTTTGCAATTGGACTCCCATGTGGATTTTGATTGAACCCTAGGGTTTTCCACCTATTTAAAGGGGAGAGGAGGGGAGGGGCCGGCCACCACTTGAGCCACACCATCCAAGGGCACCCTGGACGGCGCCCTAGCCCCCTCTCTCTAAACCCTAGCGACACCCTCCTCCTCACATCTCCCGCACGACTACAACGAAGCCCTGCCAGAGTTCTCCACCACCACCGTCACCACACCGTCGTGCTACCGGGATTCTGAGGAGGATCTACTACTTCTGCTGCCCGCTGGAACATGGAGAAGGACGTCTTCATCGACACTGTATGTGTGACCGAGTGCGGAGGTGTTGCACGATTGCGGCACCGTCAAGATCTTCTACACGCTCTTGAGAGCGGCAAGTGATCGACTACATCATCCACGAGATTTATCCCATTAACACTTAGCGATCTTCGAGGGTATGTGATACGCGTACAGCACGCGTCCATTGGGAACCCCAAGAGGAAGGTGTGATGCGTACAGCGGCAAGTTTTCCCTCGAAAGAAACCAAGGTTTATCGAACCAGGAGGAGCCAAGAAGCACGTTGAAGGTTGATGGCGGCGGGATGTAGTGCGGCGCAACACCGGGGATTCCGGCGCCAACGTGGAACCTGCACAACACAACCAAAGTACTTTGCCCCAACGAAACGAGTGAGGTTGTCAATCTCACCGGCTTGCTGTAACAAAGGATTAGATGTATAGTGTGGATGATGATTGTTTGCGAGAAAACGGTAAAGAACAATAGCAGCAGATTTGTATTTCAGATGTAAAGAATGGACCGGGGTCCACAGTTCACTAGAGGTGTCTCTCCCATAAGATAAATAGCATGTTGGGTGAACAAATTACGGTCGGGCAATTGACAAATAGAGAGGGCATGACAATGCACATACATGATATAATGAGTATTGTGAGATTTAATTGGGCATTACGACAAAGTACATAGACCGCTATCCAGCATGCATCTATGCCTAAAAAGTCCACCTTCAGGTTATCATCCGAACCCCTTCCAGTATTAAGTTGCAAACAACAGACAATTGCATTAAGTATGGTGCGTAAGAGCATCTCCACTCGTCCCCCCGACGAGGCCCCCGGCGAGCGTTTTTTCCATCCGGACGGCGTAATTCGGCCCAGTCGCGCCCCCGGTTCCTCGTTTTCGTCCGGATTTGGGCCTAAATCCATCCGGCGATCCCACGACATCCCCGGCCCCCGGGAGCGCTCGGGGACTCCGGACGAGTGAAAAGCGGGGAAGGGCCCGATCCGTCGGTGACTCGACGCACGAACCCCACCGCCACGTCGCTCAAAATCTCCCCCACCCCTCGTATCTCTCTCGCCGCCGGCACCACCCCGCCGGCTTGTTGCCCGGATTGCGCCGCCACTCCTTCCCCACCTGCCTATATTCCGCCGTGTTTGGACGACGGTCTATCCGGCTGCTCTTCCGCCGGCCTGTTTTCCGGCCCGCTTGCTCGTCGTCGCTCGCGGCTCGGGCTGCCTCGACCACGCCCGTCGGTGTTCGTCCATTTGCCTCGCCGGCCATGGACTCGGACGAAGAGGAGGAGCAGATGTTCGTCGAGCTTATGCAAGAAGAGATGGCAGCAGCCGCCCAAGACGAGGAGCACATGATGATCCTTGGTTGCTTGGCAAGCATGTACGGCGGACCGGCAACTCGTCGGCGTGGTGGGTCGGCACGAGGTCGCCGGAAGTGCAAGCCGAGACAGCGAATGGAGGGCTACCGCATGTTGTACGCCGACTACTTCGCCGACAATCCATTGCACGGTGAGAGTGTTTTCCGGCGTCGCTTCAGGATGAGCAGAAAGCTATTTCGGAAATTGTGTATGCCATCCGCCACTTTGATCCCTACTTCGCATGCAAGGCGGATTGCACCGGTTTGGTTGGATTTTCGTCACCGCGAAGTGCACAAGTGGCTATGAGGATGCCGGCGTATGGAGCTCCCGGTGATACCGCGGATGACTATCTTCGCATGGCGGAGTCCACCGCCCTTGATTGTTTCTACCGGTTCTCGCAGGGACGTCATAGCAAGTGTTCGGGGACTATTACTTGAGATCACCCACCGTCGAAGACACTCGGAGGATCCTTGCAACAAATGAAGCTAGAGGTTTTCCAGGGATGCTTGGAAGCATTGATCGCATGCATTGGCAATGGAAGAACTGTCCGTTTGCGTGGCAGGGAATGTACAAGGGTCACAAAAAGGCTGCACTCGTGATACTTGAAGCAGTGGCTACCCATGATCTTTGGATTTGGCACTCTTTCTTTGGTATGCCTGGATCCAACAATGACATCAACGTCCTAAACTGCTCCCCGGTCTTTTCCAAGCTTGTTGAGGGTCATGCTCCCCCGGTGGACTATGTGATCAATGGTCGGCACTACAACAAAGGATACTACCTTGCGGACGGTATCTATCCAAAGTGGGCAACATTTGTGAAGACGATCTCCAATCCTAGCACCCCCAAACTTTGCGAGTTTGTCAAGAAACAAGAAGCTTGCCGAAAAGACGTCGAGCGAGCATTTGGTGTCCTACAGCAGAGATTTGCTCGTCGTCCGGTTCCCCGCTATGACTTGGTCCAAAGATCAGATGTGGGAGGTGATGAACCGCTGTGTGTGCCTACACAACATGATTATTGAAGATGAGCGAAAGCATCCGGTTCCTCCGGCTGAGCAAGAAGCACCATATGAGAGAGAGGGTCCTCTTGCACAGCCCTAATCACCAGTGCCTCCATCATGGGCCGCCTTCATTGCTATGCGCCAGGAGATTCGAGACTCTACAATGCACCAGCCGCTGCAAGATGATCCGGTGGAGCACATATGGAGGCTCCGAGGCAACGCCAACGCCGACGCCAACTAGTCTCGTCTTAATTTGTTTGAAAAATTGTGAAATTGTGTGCTTCATTTGTTTCAGCACTTGTTAAACATTGTACTCGTTATCGCCGAATTTGTTTCAGCAATTCTCGTCCTCTTGTTTGCCGAACTTGTTAAATTTTATGTTGAATTTGTTTGAAATATGTCAAATGGTCGAGGTTGGGGGTTTCCTGCCGGGGGGACGGCTGGAACTTCGGTGCTCCCCACGCCAAATCTTCATCCAATCCGGACGAAAATTTCGCCGGATTTGGGCGTGGGGAGCGCCAACGAGTGGGGATGCTCTAATGTAATCAATAACTACATCCTCGGACATAGCATCAATGTTTTATCCCTAGTGGCAACAGCACATCCACAACCTTAGAACTTTCTGTCACTGTCCCAGATTTAATGGAGGCATGAACCCACTATCGAGCATAAATACTCCCTCTTGGAGTTAAGAGTAAAAAGTTGGCCAGAGCCTCCACTAATAACGGAGAGCATGCAAGATCATAAACAACACATAGGTAATAGATTGAT
>NC_061508.1:171182325-171237675 GCF_022539505.1 Lolium rigidum
AATCAACATAACATATTATTCTCTATCCATCGGATCCCGACAAACATAACATATAGAATTACAGATAGATGATCTTGATCATGTTAGGCAGCTCACAAGATCCGACAATGAAGCACATGAGGAGAAGACGACCATCTAGCTGCTGCTATGGACCCATAGTCCAGGGGTGAACTACTCACTCATCACTCCGAAGGCGACCATGGCGGTGAAGAGTCCTCCGGGAGATGATTCCCCTCTCCGGCAGGGTGCCGGAGGCGATCTCCGGAATCCCCCGAGATGGGATTGGCGGCGGCGGCGTCTCAGTAAGGTTTTCCGTATCGTGGCTCTCGGTACTGGGGGTTTCGCGACGAAGGCTTTAAGTAGGCGCAAGGGCAACGCGGGGGGCCACACGAGGGCCCCACACACCAGGGCCGCGCGGCCAAGGGCCAGGCCGCGCCGCCCTGTGGTGTCGACGCCTCGTGGCCCCACTTCCTTTCCCCCTCGGTCTTCTGGAAGCTTCGTGCAAAAATAGGACCCTGGGCGTTGATTTCGTCCAATTCCGAGAATATTTCCTTACTAGGATTTCTGAAACCAAAAACAGCAGAAAACAACAAGCTGGCTCTTCGGCATCTCGTTAATAGGTTAGTGCCGGAAAATGCATAAATACGACATATAATGTGTATAAAACATGTAGATATCATCAATAATGTGGCATGGAACATAAGAAATTATCGATACGTTGGAGACGTATCAGTATGTTGATCTCATCTCGCTGCTACCATCTACTAGATTAGATCTTGGCTTGTTATTCGTTCTTGCGGTAGGAAATTTTTTGTTTTCTATGCTACGAATCCCTACACTTCACATAGTTGAAAGGTCTCGTACTTCGTACAAGGAGCTCACGGAGAATAAGGTGAGCCTTCATGGCGTTCGGTGTCCTTTGTGGTAACCAAACCTCTCCAACGGTTACTAGCTTCCCCTCAATAAAGTGAACGTTGAGATAAATCGTTGTCTTGGCGTGCTTCAATTATTTCTTTTCACTTATTTAATTTGTGTTAGCCATCGAGTGAAGTTCTTAATATATGTTTTTTTCATATAGGGTGCTCCACTTAGTTTGCATTAGGCCATATTATTTATCCGCATAGCCTAAAAATGCAAATAAGTCAAGGAAAATTGTGTAGAACCTATTCACCCCCTCTAGATTACTGACATTGAATTTTCAGTTGGTATCAGATCAAGGTCACTCTTTCCTTACGCTTCACCGCCTTGAGTGTAAAGATGTCGGATAGAGGTCTAATTCTCAATGACACGATTATCTTTGATGGCACAAATTACCCCTCATCGAAAATCATATTCTTTGCAAACTTCGGACTTTGCGTTCAAATATTGAGCAATTTCTTGATGTTGGTTTCTCTCCTTCGATGGATCCTTGAAATATATCTATAGAGGATGAGAGAAACTTACATCTTGAAGCTCAAGCATCTAATGAATTTGTTTTGTCTTTGATCCCCGTAGTCTATGTGACAATGATGGCTTCAAAGTGCAAGTCGTCTAATGAGATATGGACCAAGCTTGAAGAAAAATTTGGTGGGTATACTTCTCTTGAGATTTATCATCTTTCCAAGGAGCCTACTTCAATTTCAAATCATGAAGAGCTCCAAATCTCTTCCACCTCCGGTCATGGTGATAATCCTAGCTATGTCGCCTATCTCACCAACATGTGACATGACACAAGGTAATGACATGGTGAGGTGGGAAATCACTTGTGATAATGGAAATGCTATTTACACCGATGATTCCTCTTCTATAGAATATAATGGTGTAGATAACTTGGACTTAAACACTTCGTGCAATAAGTCTTTCACTCAATCATGTGTTAAAGGTCCTTGCATACCTCCTAAAATTTGCTTGATTAACTTCTGCGATGATATGCTTCTTCTTGTTGTGACCATGATCAAAATGCATCTATTTCCCCTAGTTCTTGTATGGTTAACCATGTAGGGAAAATAAAAGAGAACTTGGGTTGTGTCATTAAGAAGGAAATTTCTTGAAGAGTGAAGAATAAAATCCAAGAAAAAAATGCTATGAATGTCACGAGTGTGGACACCTTGGTAAAAATTGTCCTACTCTCCATAGTGAAGTTCAATCCTCTTGAAGTGAAATATCATCAACCCCTGCTATCCACATGTGCCTTATGGCAAAGGGATCCAAGGTAACTCCTAATGAGGAGAGTGATGATGAAGATGATAGTGATGATGAAAAAGAAATATCTTTCTTATGTGAGATGGGTATTTTATATCATTCTCTTTCGTGGCAATGATAATACTCATGCTAAAGTTGAATACTTATTGGATACCATGTATAAAAACAAGGAAACCATTAAGGAATTGAACTCCCTCGTCACTGAGGTGAAATGGAGGTTCAATCTCCTCAAGCCAGAGCTAAGCGGTGAGAAGCATGCTAATTCTCTTCTCACACAAAATATTGAATCATATGAGCTTGAAAAAGAAAAATCTATTAATGATGCTTGTGCAACTAACTCTACTTCCTGTGAAGCATCTACTTTAAAGGAGAATGTTGAGCTAAGGGCTCAACTTGATTTGCTAACAAGCAAGTATAAGGAATTGGAAGAAAGTTATGAGAAACTCTCGGGCTCTCATAAAAATACTATAATCTCTGATGAAGATCTAAAGTTAGCTCATGAGGTAAGTATCACTAAGGTAACATCTTGTGAGCCTCATGTGGACATTAGCACCACTCCTACTTGAAATGTTATGTTGGCATGTGCTAGTCCTAGTAATTCATCTAGACACAATATTGCTACATATTGTGATGAATTAATTGATTTTGCTTGTTGTTCTAATAATGAAGCATCTTTTTTCTCTAGTACTTGTATTACTACTAACCTTGTAGAGGAAATCAAAGAGCTCAAGCCCAAGTCACTAGTTTGGAGAAGGACTTAGAAAAGCGTCATGAAGGGAAATCGACACTCAATGATATGATGAGTGTGCCAAGATTACCTAAAGATAAAAGTTGACTTGTATTTAATTCCAATGACAAGAAGAAGTCTAATATCAACAATAAGAAGGGCCAAAACAAAGTCAAGAATTTATCCAAGATTATTTTCTTCAAGTGCAAGATTGAAGGGCATCATGTTAGATCTTTCCCATTGAAGAAGAAGCACTTGAGTGAGAAGAAACAAGGGAAGCAACCACAAGCTCAAGTCCAACATAAAGTTGAATATAGGCAACTTCCCAAGAACATTCAAAATAAAGCTTCCCAAGCGAAGAAGTCAAAGATGAAGAAAAATGGAAGTACTTGCTACATCTCACGGTATGATTGCTGCACCCCCATGGGGCTCTCACAGGCGTTTGGATTTTGGGCCGTCCGATCGAGCTGACGTGGCGCGATCTCGGCCGGCCGTTCGTCCAGGGCGCTGAGGCCCTCCCGCAGACCCACTTTTTATCCATGGGTCGCTAAAAAGCCCTCTCGGCCCAGTCTCTCGCGTCGCGATTGGGTGTGAGACAAAACCAGAGACCCCCAAGTCAAACCCTACCCATTTGCTTGCAGCCGTCGGGTCTGGCCGCATCCTCCTCTCCCCTCGCGCCCCTCCCATCCCCGCCGCCATCTCCCTGTGCTACGGCTCCTCCTCTCCGCCGGCCTCCTCCTCTGCGCCGGCCTCTTCGCTTCTCCTCCCTTTCCCTCGTCCAAGCCTCCTCCTCCCACAACCTCTGCCGCCGCCGTCGTCGTGCCGCCGCTGCTGTGGGAACGGTGGTCGTGCGCCTGGGAGGACATGCGCGCGGGGAGGACGTTGCCAGGCCGTCGTCGAGCGCCCTAGCGCTTGCAGCACCCCTGCAGCGAGGAGGCGCACATCGACGCGCGTGAGGAGGGCGCCGCCAGGCTCCTCCATGGCGTTATTTTCCCTGTTGTGCTCGCCCTGCTGCCCTCCTCACCTCTCTTCCCTCCGCGAGTTCATGGGGCTCTCACCTGACAAAATCGGCGGCGTGGAGGAGGCCGCTGATGGTGCTGCTGCTGTTTGGATTAGTAGGTGAATCCTCAACCCATCTCATCCCATCTCCTATAATGGCCTCATATCTCCCTAATTTTCTGTTTGGAGCTCGATCTGTTTGGTTCAGTTTTTTCGGTCCGGGTTCTCCTCTCTATGCTCCAGCGGAAAACAAAGTTTTATGTCAGCTGGGAATTGATGTTACCGTGACAAGAAGATTGATGTTTACCCCGGCTTGCTACTGAATTTTGCAGTTTGGACAAAGATCTAAGTGAAAAAAGCCACACGAATGGGATCCGTAGGAGCATGGCGGCCATGGGCAAAAGGATGATTTTGATGCACACTTCATATTTGATGAAATGCAAATATGAGGCTTCTCTTATGTTCTTCTTGTCCATATCTTTGTATGCATATTACTCCGTATTATTCATAATGGTGATTGTATGGAGTTGAAGAATGGTTATATGCGGGGAGTAGGGGTAGGGGTTATATGCGGGGGTAGGGGTTTTAACAATAGTGATAGTTCTGATTTACTACTATTTTTGCTATTGAATTTGCGAGTACGAAATATATTATGTTCTTTTGATCTCAAATATACATATGTTTACTTGAGCAAATTAGTGTGGGTGCCGGTGCGGGTAAGCAACATGTAAGCAAGAGGAGATGAGAGGAAAAGAGAGGAGGAATTAAAAACTTGCTACTTGCTAATTCAACCACATATTTCATTTCGGAAGGTTAGCTTCTCTATAGTTTTAATTATTCAGTCTTGTGCCTATATCTCTGCTAGAGCTGCCATTTTGCTAAGAGTGAATTTCCAATTCAGTATAACATGTGTTTGGAATTTCATTAATGTTCATAACAAAGCGTTCTTTTTGTATATGTTTATGCCCAAGAGAAAATAGGAAGAGTAACCACACAGAGCTCCATATTAGATAACTGACCGGACATGCACATTGTCCTGCTTAAACTGAATGTTTGTTTTCAAACATCATGTGTTTTCAATTTAGATAATTTTTATAACTTACTATTTACAAATACATGCTCGATATATGGTGCAATATGAATAGGGTTATTAACTTTTCCATTGCTCTTAGGGATACACGAGTATAAACCGATCAGACAGTGGGATATATACTTGGATTGGCAAGTTCAATTCCAACCATTTTCTGTCCTTTCTCTCTATTGCAAAATCATGAAATGTTTTCATGATGCCTACTAATTGGAGAAAGGAGTTTTTCACTCTCTTTGCTTATTCCTTGTGGAACATTTGGAACCAGAGAAACTGCCGTATTTTCAGCAAAAAATTTCTTGCCCCACCTTGGTCATGATCACAGAAGAGCTTGCCTTATTTAGTGCAGCATCCAGGGTTTAATTTCTTTTTGTTGTCCCCCGCTCATTGGCCCCTTTTTTTTGTTGCTTGGGCTAGGCCTCTGTAAATAACTTTGTTCTCTCTCTTCTCTATAAAGTATACAGGCAGTGCTCCTGTTGCTCGGGTATTTTTTACATCCAACGTATGTTTCTTTCAGCTCAAACATAATTACATCCACATGTCATATGCTTCTGAATTTGAATTGAATACATCACAGTATGCTATATTTACTCAATTCCTCTTTTGAGTTGACTATCCCTACAAAGAAATGAACCCTGGTAATATGCTTCTTGATAAGAATGGTTTACATGCAGTTATCTGACTTCTGCATGTGATTGTTTGTCAACCTCAAACGAAGATGACTCTATGACGATTGACTGGGTAGCACGCTCTTCCTCAATGGCGACGAGGAGCAGGTGTTGGCCGTCGCTTGTATGGTAGTGAGACACATGCGACTGGTACACATGTAAAGGCCTCCTTCCTCGCTCTGCATTCATGTTGGTTTTTCTTCCCGAATCATTTTCCTATCAATGTTATTTTGGCACCACCAAATTGCTCACCTAGCATTTTCGATGAAGTTCTAAATGTGTTTTACCTTGTGGGTACAGGGACATTGAACTCGCTAGCTAGAAGCATTTGGGTAGGTTGGTGCAAATATGAGGCTTCTCTTATGTTCTTCTTGTCCATATCTTTGTATGCATATTACTCCGTATTATTCATAATGGTGATTGTGTGGAGTTGAAGAATGGTTATATGCAGGGGGTAGGGGTAGGGGTTATATGCAGGGGGTAGGGGTTTTAACAATAGTGATAGTTCTGATTTACTACTATTTTTGCTATTGAATTTGCAGTACGAAATATATTATGTTCTTTTGATCTCAAATATACATATGTTTACTTGAGCAAATTAGTGTGGGTGCCAGTGCAGGTAAGCAACATGTAAGCAAGAGGAGATGAGAGGAAAAGAGAGGAGGAATTAAAAACTTGCTACTTGCTAATTCAACCACATATTTCATTTCGGAAGGTTAGCTTCTCTATAGTTTTAATTATTCAGTCTTGTGCCTATATCTCTGCTAGAGCTGCCATTTTGCTAAGAGTGAATTTCCAATTCAGTATAACATGTGTTTGGAATTTCATTAATGTTCATAACAAAGTGTTCTTTTAGTATATGTTTATGCCCAAGAGAAAATAGGAAGAGTAACCACACAGAGCTCCATATTAGATAACTGACCGGACATGCACATTGTCCTGCTTAAACTGAATGTTTGCTTTCAAACATCATGTGTTTTCAATTTAGATAATTTTTATAACATACTATTTACAAATACATGCTCGATATATGGTGCAATATGAATAGGGTTATTAACTTTTCCATTGCTCTTAGGGATACACGAGTATAAACCGATCAGTGGGATATATACTTGGATTGGCAAGTTCAATTCCAACCATTTTCTGTCCTTTCTCTCTATTGCAAAATCATGAAATGTTTTCATGATGCCTACTAATTGGAGAAAGGAGTTTTTCACTCTCTTTGCTTATTCCTTGTGGAACATTTGGAACCAGAGAAACTGCCGTATTTTCAGCAAAAAAATTCTTGCCCCACCTTGGTCATGATCACAGAAGAGCTTGCCTTATTTAGTGCAGCATCCAGGGTTTAATTCTTTTTGTTGTCCCCCGCTCATTGGCCCCTTTTTTTTGTTGCTTGGGCTAGGCTCTGTAAATAACTTTGTTCTCTCTTTTCTCTATAAAGTATACAGGCAGTGCTCCTGTTGCTCAGGTATTTTTTTTACATCCAACGTATGTTTCTTTCAGCTCAAACATAATTACATCCACATGTCATATGCTTCTGAATTTGAATTGAATACATCACAGTATGCTATATTTACTCAATTCCTCTTTTGAGTTGACTATCCCTACAAAGAAATTAACCCTGGTAATATGCTTCTTGATAAGAATGGTTTACATGCAGTTATCTGACTTCTGCATGTGATTGTTTGTCAACCTCAAACGAAGATGACTCTATGACGATTGACTGGGTAGCACGCTCTTCCTCAATGGCGACGAGGAGCAGGTGTTGGCCGTCGCTTGTATGGTAGTGAGACACATGCGGCTGGTACACATGTAAAGGCCTCCTTCCTCGCTCTGCATTCATGTTGGTTTTTCTTCCCGAATCATTTTCCTATCAATGTTATTTTGGCACCACCAAATTGCTCACCTAGCATTTTCGATGAAGTTCTAAATGTGTTTTACCTTGTGGGTACAGGGACATTGAACTCGCTAGCTAGAAGCATTTGGGTAGGTTGGTGCCTAAGGATCCCTGTTGAACACAAAAGTATCCAAAGATAATTAGAGTGAGAACCTATCAGTTTTGTTGCTTGATTATCATTATACATGTCCACTTGAAATATTGTGATATATCAAGGAGTCCTTTTGAGTTTAACTTTATATGTACACTTAATTTACATTTTTGGTATTTATCAGACCAATAAAAGGCCCAAATTATAATTATAACATACTTTTGTTGTGTGTGTCACTAGGCATTGAAGAAAAACATCCCACAGTTTCTAATGGTGTACCAGTTAACATTGTTTAAGTTTTTTTGGAACAAAAACATGGCCACCACCATTACAAACCTGGGTCTAATGGTGTACCAGTTAACATTGTTTAAGTTTTCTCTGTTCTTCTTTCCTAACGAACTTGCTATTTCAGTTCGCACAGGTTTATTGGACATGAACCCATACTTTCTAATGTGAATAAGGTGGTAGAGCTTGTTTTGCAGCCAAGTGAATTTTGTTTAGGTCGTTGCAGTTGTTCATGGTCTACGAAGCAAGATTTTTTTCATTGTGCAATGACCGTTCGATTCAGCCCAACAATTCAGCCATGTGGTCTTGGTTTACGGTGTTAAGAATTATTCAGCATGCTCTAAATTTTGGCGTGCTTCATCATTTTGAATTATTTACTGAAAATGAGCAAATGAGCCTGTGCACAAAACAAAATACTAATTTGTACTCATGGTAGCTTTGCAGGACAATCCTAGGGGAAGAGATCCTGAAGATCCATGTCAATCCGGGATGGAAGAAGGGCATGAAGATGAACGAGCATCGACACACAATCACTGCGGACCTGGTGTTTAGTGTTCACACATGATGGCAATGGAATGGTGGTGATATAAGAGGTGCTCCTCACATGCCCTATTAGTACACACTATAGACATTGGACATGTGCAACCTGACGGTACCTGATGCCCTATCGGATAATTATTCACTCTTTACTTAATGCTAATTATCATTGATGTTTACAATTGTAGTATATAAAATAAACATTGACACAAATTTCACGGGATCGTGCGCCAAGGCGCACATAAAAATCTAGTATGTTGTGAGAAGGGACACTTCTCTTCTTATTGTTTAAA
Source organism: Lolium rigidum (assembly GCF_022539505.1). Classification (NCBI taxonomy): domain Eukaryota; kingdom Viridiplantae; phylum Streptophyta; class Magnoliopsida; order Poales; family Poaceae; genus Lolium; species Lolium rigidum. Next base: position 171,191,091 of record NC_061508.1, read on the forward strand.
TGGTACCTTATCAAATCCTATTATTATTGATGATGATTAATCTCTTAGGAAAGATAAGGATGGCAGTGTGTTCTCCAAGTTTATTGGGACTCAAAGTGACTTCAAGAAAAGAACAATTTGGGTACCAAAGCCTATGACTAACTTCTTAGGACCCAAGCTTGTTGGGGACCAACAACCCAAGATTTTATGAATAGGTGTGTTTGGAGGACATTGGAGACTCGGCTACCACATGAAGAATTAAGGTATCTTCATATATTATATTTATTCAAGCCAAGTCATCAGGATTGTCATCTCTATATCTTATGTCCAATGTGCCTCTTTGCGGTAACGTATATTTATGTTACTAGGACAATTGCCCGTGCGTTGCACCGGTATAAAAATCACCCAAAATCGATCATCGACTACATCTGGCTTTTCAACCATCATAAAATAGAAAAACATCATTGACAACAGTTTCCATCAAACAGAAAAAGTGCCCACTCGTTATAATTGCTTACATATTCCTAGGCACAAGGGCATCGATATAGCCAACAAATCACTATTTCCCCTCTCCCCTCTCGCGTCCCACCTCTTGAGAGTCGTCCACGCGCCCTCGGATTACATAGGGAAGGCTATATGCCGGTAGTGGGGCTTGTGCACGTAGTTTGGAGTAGGGTCTCCGATCTGTCCAGCCAGATCTTGGGAAGTTTAGGGTTCTTCTTCCTGTTTCTTCAGCTCTGGTGGCTAGAGGTGAAGGTGACGGAGAGAGCCATAGTCTCCGTTAATAAAGTCGTGTTCTCTGTCGAGCTCAACCTTCCGTAGCGGGCACTCCTCTTTTCTCTGGTCGGTCGTGGCGGCGGGAGGAGAAGGGATGGTGCAACCGCGGATCTCACCGTTCTCTTGTCGGCCGTGGTGGCGCGGGGGGGGGGGGGGGAGGGGAGGCACAGAGCGTTGCGGCTCGGCGTTGGAAAAGTGGAATCGACTATTCGTCTGCCGCCGAAGGTGGATGCGGCGGTGGCTTATCGATTTTGCAATAGGGGAGAAGCTTTGCTTCTCTTGGGAGTATCTCCACGCCAGCGACAGGCTCGCAGGCATTCTTCATGGTCAAATGGCGGCCACTCCCTCCTCTGGCATCGGCCCGGCCGTGCTTGTGGGTCATCTTCAACCTCCAGGCCTTGATGCCGACACGGAGGCACTTTGGCTTCAGCGCAGTTGGCTCCGTCCTCACCGTCCCAAGTGATGGCGTCCCCGGTGACGGCGAGGGTGACTGCGACGACGTCCTTTGCGGTGGAGAAGGATCTGTCCTCGATTGTGTTTCTAGGAAATCTGTAGAGGATCTTGGTGCAAAATGCAGGGGCCTACTTGTTATTTTCTTTTTCCTGATGTCCCTTTCTGTAAGTTGTATGTCCACCGGTGGAATATATTGGAAGCTCTCCGTCCTTTGGGACCGGCCCCTGTTCAAAAAAAAAAAAAAGACACAAGGGCACCACCGGTAGCTGTCGTCATGGTCACTGTTGCCGCTGTCGACCGTGAGCGATGTTCCTCTACACGTACTGATGCCTGCAAGTTTTGCCGGAATCACCCTCCAACCACGATCGATGTTGCTGGCCATAAAACGCTATACTAATTACCTGAAAGCTCCCAGGTCGTTAATTTAGTTTAGCAACGGTGTGTCCAGGAATCAGGATTTGTATCATTAAAGAATTGTGCGCTAGCTGAAGCTTTGCTATGTAGTTTTCGTGCTCTAGCTTACTCTGTATTCAGCGAAAGGTGGACCAGCTTTTTCTTCCTAGATGATCGTTCCTGGTGACTGTTGTTGCTGCTAGCTCGCCATCGAGGACCATCCAAAGCCGGATACAAAAGAGTGAAATTGGATCGGAAAAAATTAACTGGGTAAGCTAATCGGCTAGTCCCGGAGTTTCACCTGCAGCCTCCGTCTGAACCATACCCGTGGACCGTGGTGACCAACTCAAACTATACTTTGTTTTAAAACTTCGCCGGCCAAACGCTGCTTAGATGGGTCGATTGCTCATTAACTGAACATGTTTACATATGAATGCATGCAATTTACCAAGTTGCTTGTCAGTAAATCCCTCCACTATGGACACAATGCATTGATCAGGATGTTGTATGCGAGAACGTCAGGTTTGATAGCCTGATTCCAATTGCTCATCTCTATTACACTGATTCGTGGAGATTTACCTTACTCACCCGAGCAAGAACATCCTGATCAGTTGCTTAGGGATCGCCTTCCCTGTGGGGTGGAGGTTGCGAAGAGGCACGGGCCGGGCGACGGGCTTTGTCCATTGTGTGCGGTCCCGGAGACGACGACCCACATAATGTTCTCCTGCCCGCGGCCCGCTTCCTCTGGAGCTTCCTCCAGGAGGCGCTGGGGCCTGAGTGGCAGGCCTCAGCCCTCGGAGAGTTCATTGAGGCCCATGCGAACAACACCGGTAGGAGGAGGCGCCTCTTCTGGTTACTGTTCGCGGCCTTGACCTGGACCCTGTGGACTGTGCGTAATAAGTTGGTCATTGAGCGTATCATACCTCGACGCGCTTCTGACTCCTTATACTCTTTCTTGGCTTTGTTGCAGCAGTGGTACCCGTTGTGTAGGCAGCGGGACAGGGAGTGACATGGGCATACCCTTCGGGTACCCATTATTAGTATACCTGGCTCGGCTCAATATGGAGAAGACCAAATATGGAGAAGGCCCAACAAGGCAACCCGAAGAAGTAGTCGACTAGGACTCTTGTAAAACCCTAGGCTGGTTGCATATATAAAGCTAGCCAGGGCACCCGAAATAGAGGGGACCAACAGGGGGACAACAGATAGACAACATAGCTCCGCCTACGGCGGCACCCTGTAAACACATCTATGATCATATACTGGATTGCTAGCAGCACGTAGGGATCCTCCACCGAGGGGACCCGAAGCTGGGTACGTCGTGTGCCTAATCTCGCTCCCGGAATCTCCATCGCCGCTCTCTCCCGAAACCCAAGTCTACAATACGTAGGCATTGGCGAGGTGATCCCTCATCAATTGGCGCCGTCTGTGGGAATCAGCGACGTCTGGATTTTGTCATTCGGGGGATCTTTTCGTCCAAATCGTACCTTGTAGTTCGTCGACAACAAGCAGCGATACTCAATCTTCCTATCAAACATGTGCATTGGCTTGATCTACTGGTAGGAAGACGATCTACGTACCGCCAGAAGTTTCGGTCTCAGTAAAAAAAAAAAGCAATAGCGAGGCATCCGATCGATTCCAAGAGTCCTAGTCCTACCCGACAAAAGCAACCGCGAGGCATCAATCATCATTGGAAGCTACGTACCACACGACTTGGCCGTTAGCAGATTTCAGTTTTCCTTATTCAAGTTTATAGTATTGCTTATTGATTACTCTATGCGTTCATTGCTAGAATCTAACCCTCTACGTACAAGCATGGTTGTCTTGTATTGCATATTTCGTTCAAGTAATGTGATAATATTGGTCTGAAGAGGAGCAACGACAGCTGAGCAAATTCAGGGACCGTCATCATGAACCCGCTTCATCCAGGGATCAGGGATTACCTGTCACTAAGTTGCCATCCGACACAAAGATTATCAAGAGCTTCAAGGTCTACTTCACGTGTCGATCAAGGCACCGGCAAAATTGTTACAATCGAATAACCAGTGTCGGAACAACACAACTCGCCGCCGTGTATGTTTTTCCCGGTCAAACGCCACTCGACTTCGCCGTCGCGTACGCATCGTCCAACACAAGAACCATCAGGTGCTAGATTCCAAGTTAAATAACCTTTGCAAGTTTATTTTGGTTAAATACTTTTTGGCACGTACTATTATTTGCGCACAGTTTTTTGCGCCGTAATATAACTACAGATCGGAACAAATTTCGACGACTTCGCCGCGTACAGTCGCATGACTCGGGAGCTCACCCATCGCGAACTCGACGATTCTCTCTTCTATGCCGACTACTTCCACCTTGTCGAATATTTTCGGCTAAACGCCGCACGGCTCCGCTACATCGGCTGCGTCCGTTACATCGACTCCGTATGCCGGGTGACCTACTTCCACGTTGACTCCGCCGCACCCGATAAAAAGCTAAGTTTCCCTCTTCCTCCAAGATTTCATTATTTATTTACTTTCGCCACACCCGAATACTCGGGGGATGTGCCATTACAATATTACAGCAAATATATACGACAGTTGGGGCTGTTTCCATTACTTCATTACCACAAATATATTTAGTTACTTGGTGAATTTATTTTCTTCGGCTTTGGATATATCTTCTCCGGCTCAGTGGAATTATTTTCTCCGGTTCAGTGAAATTTATTTTCTTCGGCTCAGTGGAGTTATTTTCTTCGACTTAGTGGATTTATCTTCTTCGGCTCAATGGATTTATTCTCTCCGGATTACTGGAGTGGTTTTCTTTGGTTAATAATTGGTTCACTTATACAATATTACCCGATGGGTTTCCGGGTCAATGGATTCATCTTCTACGGTTATTACCGGATTTATTTCTTCGGGTCAATGGATTCATCATCTATGATATTGGCGGATTCATCTTCAATATATGCTTCATGGTTAATGGCGTAATCTTCAACGTGGATTCATCTCAAATACTTCATCTTGGATTCATCTCCAGTGCTTCATTTTTTATGGCGTAATCTTCAATGGTTCAATCTTCAAACGACTTCATCTCCAATGCCGTAAATTTTCGGCTGATTCATATTATATTATTGTTAATGGATTCATCCTCAATGGCTTCACCTTATATGACTCCGCAATTCCGTAAACTTCTTCCGACATCACGGCTAAACACTCGGGGGTTCGACAACAACTTCGCCGTGAGTAACAACTATGACACGGCGTCTAAGCAACAATCATGACATCACCCCAGCAGTGCTCGGGGGCTCGGCTATTTCTTCATCAACAATTTGGTGGTATCCACTTTCGCTAATTCGGTGGTTTCTACTTCGGCTCGACTTTTTCGCTGCACTCGAAGACCTCATCGCGCATCGACCTCGTCGTGCCCAATAAGCTAAGTGTTCCTTTATTCCACATAAAGTTGATTATCATTTACTTTCGCCGCACCCGACGCTCGGGGGCTGCGCGGCATATATTCATTTTACATATCATCGAATCCGAGCATATGACACCGCATGCGAAAAAGAGAGTCAAGGAAAAGATAGAAAAAGTTTGTTTATTTGTGCAGGAGAAAGTAAATTTCAAAGTATATAAGAAAGAACCCGACGAAATTGTCTACAGGGAGAACTCAACGAAATTGTCTTCAAGAAAGAACAGGACCCGAAGAATTGTCCTCAGGGAGGACCCGAAGAATTATCCTCAGGGAGGACCCGAAGAATTATCCTCAGGGAGGACCCGAAGAATTGTCCTCAAGGAGGACCCGAAGAAATTTTCTTCAAGGAGGAACTCGACGAAATTTTCATCAAGGAGGAACCCAAAAAAAAAAAGGGTGGACAAATCTTCGGGTCCATTGGCTAGTCATATTGTTCCGACCAAAATCATCGGTGATGTACCCGATAATATAGAAGAACCCAATATATTAGGCTGTCTCATCAAGCCCGAGAGAAAAATAGAAGAACCCACAAAATGGATCATTGCATCAGCCGAACAAGGCACTTGACAAAATATTCTCAGAGCGCCAAAGTCGCGAATAATTTCTGAATGCCGCAAAACTCTGCGAAGGTAAGACCCCGGGTCCGTCCTGTGTGGCGTGGCATCGCCAAAGACTGCGCTCTGCTACTTTTTTCCACATCAACAGATGTGAAGAAATATCCCAGCGGACGCGCTGTGGACCCGATAAAACATGACCGGGGCTCGACAGATGGTAAGACCTTAAGCGGCACCTGTCGAGTTAGCACCAGTATCCCGAGATCATGTCCAGGGACTTGATCTTGAAGTAGGTTTTTGCGGATTGCCACTAGAGCAGTTAACTAGTACCTGATCCGTCAGATGAACTAGCCACAATTACCATTATCCCTGTACAATAAAGATATGGATGTCAAATAAAAATAGCAACGGCCTGGAGTCGATAAAAAGAGGGGCTGCGCCAAGTTCTTTATCGAGTAGTACAACTTGAGTCTATGCCCAGGTGCAAGCACCTGCCCATAGGCTCGGGGGCTACTCTTATCGAGAGTATTGTTCACCCTCCCGATAAGATACAAGAAAGAGGAAAAATTGTGGTGTCGATTAAAAGCAAGTTGAGCCTACACCCAAGTGCAAACACTTGGCTGTAGCCTCGGGGGCTACTCCCATCGGGTGCGCTGGTCGCGCACCCGATAGAAAGATAACTTCGACAGCATCTACGTCAATTAAGGTTTGTAGACTCAACTCGATTCTACGACTCGAGTGGAGCCTACTCCCATCGGGAGCACATGGATTCCATCAAGTCTTCCAGAAATATAGTTAAGTTCTTCATCGAGTAGTATAACTTGAGTCTATGCCTAAGTGCAAGCACTTGCCCATAGACTCGAGGGCTACTCCCATCGGGAGCGCTGCCGCGCACCCGATAATTTCAAGAATCGTCGACATCATCAATGCTATACATGATCTACGACATGGACCTCGCCTTGTATTTCTTCGACTTCGGAGATGGTTATGCTTGGAGTTTCCACGCAAGTCTTCGACTTCCCTATAAACTCGGGGGCTACTGACATGGGCATACCCTTCGGGTACCCATTATTAGTATACCTGGCTCGGCCCAATATGGAGAAGACCAAATATGGAGAAGGCCCAACAAGGCAACCCGAAGAAGTAGTCGACTAGGACTCTTGTAAAACCCTAGGCTGGTTGCATATATAAAGCTAGCCGGGGCACCCGAAATAGAGGGGACCAACGGGGGGACAACGGATAGACAACATAGCTCCGCCTACGGCGGCACCCCGTAAACACATCTATGATCATATACTGGATTGCTAGCAGCACGTAGGGATCCTCCACCGAGGGGACCCGAAGCTGGGTACGTCGTGTGCCTAATCTCGCTCCCGGAATCTCCATCGTCGCTCTCTCCCGAAACCCAAGTCTACAATACGTAGGCATTGGTGAGGTGATCCCTCGTCAGGGAGCGCCTGGACGGCATGTTGGAGGATCTTCTTGCAGCGGCCCGTCGCATTTCTACGGCGTCCAGCCTCTGAGGGGCCCCTTGCTATGGGGATGTATCGCTTTGCTAGTTTTTCTGGGCATGTTGTGTTGTTGCCCCAGCAGACTGTTGTTGTTGTGTGTGCTGTGCTTGTCGTATTGTATCTGAACCTTGTATGCTTGTGGCTTTATCTATAATAAAGCGGGACGTAAGCCTATTTCGAGGAAGAACATTGAGAAGCTGATCAAACAACACTGTGGTTGGCTGAATACCAAACCAGTCAAGTTGATTCAGAACCAAGTCGATGGCATCTCCCTGACCAGTACCTTCATCAGGTGGAAAGCTTTCTGATAATCTCCTCGTAGACTCCCCGCACCGTGCGTGCATAGCCTGCTCTGGCGTGGTGCTTATGACACGGCACGAACCTGCGTGCTCCTCCGGATCTCCGGCCAGCCGAGAAAACCGTGCCGAGCACAGCGAGCATAGGCCGGTTATGGCGCCGACGGAGCAAGCGACGGCGACAATATCGATTGGGTACAGATCGAATCGCCACGTCTGTATCGGATCCTCGATGAAGCGGTAATAATAACCATCAAAAAACAAAAGTTGATTGACTCTTCGCCTTGATTGACCGGTCTATATACATGAGGGTTTACATAGGTGCACATCGACCAGGACTATTGGTGCGAGGCCCGGTGACCGCACGAGATACGTCTAGGAGTACGATCGATCCGGGCATACCTGCTGCATTGGTGCGACTTACAAAAGCGTCTTTGGTGATTGACGAAAGCGTAAATTGACGGACCAAACCGCGGAAACGCTTCTCACTTTATTATTAGGTAGGTACTAGCACAAATGCCCGTGCGTTGCGACGGGAAACTGAAATATATGCGTTGCGATTAGACGTGTCGCTGCCAACGTCTCCTCTCACCAATGCTTCAGCCAAGCCAGTGCATGTGCTCGAACGCCATTAAAGCCATGTGTCACTATCGCCACCTCACTCCGCTCCACCGAGAGCATCTCCACTCCTCCCTCCCCCATAAATAGGCCATATTAGAGGCGCCGGTGATGTTTGTATTGGGAGGCGCCGATTACCAATTGAGGCCCCCATATGCCGCCTCACTCCGCTCCACTAAGAGCATCTCCACCCCCAACAGATGGGCCATATTAGAGGTGTCGGTGCTGTTTGTATTGGGAGGCGCCGATTACCAACCGAGGCCCCCATACGCCGCCTCAAAATGCCTATTGGCCCACATATTTGTAATAAGCAGTTCACGCCCAACAAAAAATGCTGCTAGTTCATGACAGAACACCACAAGTTCATCACTCCCTCGTCAATGATATTGGTTCAATGTTTCAACTAACAAAAAAAGCCACAGTTTCGGCCACAGATAATACACAACCTCAACTCAGATGGTAGGCTTAGGATCCGTCGCAATAGAAGGTGTCTCTTCCGTGGTAGCCGATGTCACCATTAGTGTCGGCGTATGAAACGACTTGCTCAGCAACTACTCAAGAGATCCAGGAGGAATTGAGAACGAGTAGCAACTTGATTAGCCGGCGGCGCTGAAGCACAAGGGCTCAATGAAAAAGCACGCCAACAAGCTAGGTCGAAGCTGCATATAATGATATGAATATACAACTGAATGTCAATGTGATTGGAATCTACAACAACCGAGCCAGTTATTGAGAATGGAAGCGGCTTCCTCTTGCTACCACCAGCAAGGACAGGCCGTGACCATAGTCACCGACCTTATATGCACGATCAAATCATCAAAATATACATGTGTAAGGGGAAAAAAAGCAAAGAAAGTAATGGAGTATATAATCACCAAAGCTATTTTAGTTCAGACCAACAGGGAGATATCGATATTGCCCATCAGACCAGAGTAATTATGATTCGTTGCACCTTTGTAAGATTGGGATCAAGAAGCCAAAAGTCATCTTTTCTAGTCACACTGGAGCTTGCACTAAACTGAAATTTGCATCCCTAAATACCAAACCAATCGTTCTATGAAACGCGTGTTGCTGTCGACTGCCTGTCCGGAAAGGCTGCATCTGAGCACAGACACACTGGAGAACAGATGCGCGCTTCGCGGCCGACCTGCACGCAAGCAAAACGCCACCGGCAGAGGCCATCTGCGTGTGTCTGCGCTTGTTTGGCTGTCTTCATCCTCAAGCTGACGGACCGCGGACTTGGAGGCGGTGACTTACGGAACTGAAAAGGACGCACGACGCCGGACCTGGAGGTTGCGGTAACGCCTGGCGAGGAGGTCACCGACGACGGAGGTACTTCCGTCTAGCTCTGCCGCCGCAGGGCAGCTCGAGAACCCTTCTACGGGAATCCTCTCCTGGAATCTTCCAAAGCACCTGTACCTGTACGGCTGTACCAAATCCTCAATCTCGCCTAATCCCGATCAAATCCTCAATCTCGCCGAATCCCCACGCGGCACGGCCGCTCGAGGCATGATGCGTGTGGTGTCGGACGGCACAAATAGCGGCGGACACAACCGATATGCCCCGTCGCCGTCCCGGCGGCAACAAAGTGAAGTCACCCACGACCGCTCGCGTGCGGCCACAATGACCATTACAGAGTAGCGCAGCGGCCACTCGAGCCAAGATGCGTGTGGCGTCGGGCGGAACGGACGCACGCGGCCGTGGGCGGGGGCAGGACAATGCCCGCGCGTTGCTGCGAAAAGCGGAATAGAAGATTTCTTCAGTGTTCTATTCTCCTCCTCCGTGAATAGACACTAGATTTTGATGTGCGCCTTGGCGCACGACCCCGTAATGTACATTTTATATAACTACCATAAATAACAACGGTCAACTTGATAAGACAATTCTTAGTTTCACAAAACCTTGTTAGTAGGTTGAAATTAGGATAAGGCGTACTCCGATATCCTCCACCCAATCTACCACCAAAATTGAGGGGGTAAGTTAGTCCAAGAAAGAAGCCAAAGTTTGAATAGAGGGAAGGGAGCAGTGAAGCAAAACCCTTACACAAAACTACAAAATATGTGAGCAATCACATGGAGAGATACATGGGTAAAACAATTAGTTAATTCGGTAGTTGTAGCAGTTAACAAACATATAAATATACAATTAGATCCAAAAGGCTAAGGAGTTGAGAGGCAGTGCCCAACCATAATATAGTAAAAAGCATAAATCTATGCCTTATATGCTTTCGCGCAAATCAAAAACAAAGAGAAAAATATAGATTTAGGGTGCGGCCTTGGCGCACGATCCTGTGAAGCGTGTGCCTATGTTTTTTTTATAAAATGATGATGAAAATTAACTGCTAATATGATAATATATTTCTTAGGTTTTACAATAAGTTGTGGCTATAACTAAATTAGAATCACAAGCACATGAAACCACAAATGGAATAACGGACGCTTATATAGGCGAGGGCGAGGCAGGTATGACGCCGTATTCCAGCAAGATACTTTGCCCAATCGATAACATAACTATTCTTCTGATTGGTTCGTGTGATATTGTCAATCAGAGAAAGTTATGATGTCTTCTATGAAATAAGTTTTTTCAGAGAACCTACGACACACATATGAAGCTGATGCTGGGGCATGTATTCAAGTTTTGAACATTTGTTGCTGAAGTTGGCCTGGAAATAATTATAATCGGCACCGATGCTCATAATTGTATACCAAATAGTTCCAGCAAACACATATGAGAAATACGTGTACAAGCGGCCCTGTCAATTGCATAGGCATTCAGTTCACTGGTTCATCATTTATTTGTGCTGCTACCTGTTTCGTAGTGTAAAAGTTGCCAGCAGTATATAAGAAGTTATATAAGAAGTGTAGCCCAAACCGCCGTACAATCAGACACGGAACACCTCTGATTACAACACAGGATCAGCTGCAGCAACAACATTGACTAAAAAAATGTTAAATTAATCATTTCCTTAAAATTTACATTCACCGATAATTTTCCATTCAGTTATTCACCAACATATGCTAGTCACGTTTGTCGTCACGTAGGTGGCTCAATGATAGGCTGCAACCGCCTGGACAATACAGCCTACACAGATCTTCGTCACATGCCGATAATGGCAAGGGGGCCCTTAATGAATCTCCTTCCTAGGGGTTGTTCCTGCTAGGGTGCGGTGGCCACCTCTGGAGTGTCTCCATCGCATTGCCCTGACAACATATCTACAAATGAAGGAAAAAAACATAATCACTCTTGTTATCTGAGCTAAAACAAATGCCAAGACATATAACTTTCGTCCGCTGTTCTACATCAATAAGCAGATTTTGAATAATGTCATTTGTGTGAAATGAGATTGAGAGCACCACTCCATATTTCACTCATAGGTTTGTAGCCACTGACCTTGCAATTTCCTTCCACCATGTAAATTGATCTCTTATGTACGCTTTGTTCCTCAGCATCGAATGGGTTGTAATCTAAAAATATAACTGTAAAGTCATTCCTTAATATTAGCTTAAATTGGAAAAACATATAGTATGGTCTTGTTACTGAAGTCTGACTACTAATGTGAAAATGGATGAATTCTCTATCTCAGACATATCAGCATCTTGGCTACGAAAAGCTTTTCTTAAAAGAAATACAATAGTAAGAGACCAGGGTCAATAATATTCACACAAGCAACATGAGTAAACAATATTAGAAAGAAGACAAAATCCATGAGAGAAAAACCAGTATCGAAAAGACAAAATCTAAATGAAAAGATGCATCCAGTATGGTGTTGTTTTTAGGATAGTTGTCTACCAACAGTGCAGTTGCGAAAAGAATTGCAGTAATACTAAGCAACAAAGATCAGATCTAAGAAAAACTAAATCCAGTGCAGCGTGGATATAGGCATGGGGTTAACAGAAATATTGAGGATATTATTGATCTAGGCATGTTTATAATTAGCTGAAACTGGGCAGAAGACAATGACGATATGGTGTACTTATGTTATACACCATTTCCATTGCTCGAGATGGATCCAATGCGAACGAAAATAAACATCAACACCTAGGGCCATGGCATAACTTGGTATTTTCTGCACACACCATCAAAGGGGTAGATTGCTGGCCATTCATGACATCATCTACAGAGATCTAGGGACACCGCAAGTGTACTGTGAGTTGTGTAGTTTGTGTACAAACTAACTTGAAAATTTGGTGTACCGTGCAGAAAATTATAAAAAAGAACAACTTACACATGACTAAGAGAACAATAGGCAATGGCAGCCGAACAAAGCGGAGAACTGCAACACCAGCTATATACACCTGACAGTCTGACACACTTAAATAAGTGATCAGTTTTACTAAAAATAAGGGATCCTTGTACTACCTCATAAGAGGAACCTCACTTACTTCATATATATCCAGTAAATTAACTTTCATGGATAGTAATGCAGAAACCCGTGAGTCAATGTGTTACTCACTGAAACAATGAAAGAATATTGTAAACTTCAGTTGGAAAGATACCATGTGCACCGTCCTGAGCTAAATCGCATAGATGCTAGAAAATTTGCATTTAGCTATGAAATTCTATTTCTTGTTGACACTCAAAATTCAACAGTTTGATCAATAGATGCCACCTGTCATGATTCATGAACAACTCAAATTCATATTCCTTCTAGGACATGGATTCTGCTTTTGTCCAAATTATTTTAAACAATTGGTCCTGAATGGAAAGAACATAAGGAAAGGCCACGAGTAATTTAGTAACTAAAATTTGTAAATAGTGGCAGGGCCTTACCAAATAAAACAATTTGTATGGATGGATGAACGCAGAGCTCACACGTAGTTTGCTTGAATGATGTACCTGTATTGTCACACTCCTACAGTATACGGTGGACAAGCAGATATTGAGAACTTTAACAGATAAAAGTACACGAGCTAATAAAGGAGATGCAAGAACAAGCTAGATAAATTAGGAAGAATAAAGAGGGATCTATTACCAGGAAAAACATGACTGACCGTATGCGAATCTGGTTCACCAGGGTAACGTCCGGCAAGGATGATCAAGAGGGTAGGCAAAACAAATGTGTATGTTCCACCAATCACCGCAGGGAAATAAGCACCAAAGAAACTCTGTTGAAGGGTATTAATTCCAGTTACAAACATCAATATTTGAGTTACAATTGATTTGTCCTCCTAACAAAGGAAAAAAACACTATTACTCTTTGATCAACATTTTTTGCCAAAGCAATAGAGCTGAGTACACTTGTATTCTTACATTATTTCCTCCCATATGCAATAATGTTGAAACCCAAGGAGACTGGCCAGTCTGGCCTCCGCTGAATTATGAAACATTTCATACAATCAAATTTCAGAATCCACTTTCTCACTGAACACATAAAATCAGTAAGTTACAAAGAGTATAGTGGAAGTGTATAGAGAAACTATTTCAGTAGCAGAATTATCCAGCTTTCCAGGGACATACTTCACAACACTGGCAAAAATATGAAGCTAATGGAAGCAAGAATCAACAAGTGATCAACCTCGGAAGGAATGGCCTCATTTACAGAGAGAAAATATTTTGTTAAATAGAAGTTCAAAGATGGTAGTACCTAATTCCCTGGTTGTGGTGAGCACTTGTTGATTCTTGCTGCAGCCTGAACCATGTGGAAAAAAAGCAATTTTTTTTGCAAACGGTAGTGTTAGATTTAAGCACAAAAGTAGCACACATAGTTCATGGAGAGGGGCGCAATGGAAGGGTGCTACATAATACATGGCTGATAAGATTCTAATATGATATCAGTATTCATGTAACTGCTCAATATAGTGGCATGGCTCTATTTAAAAGCGATGGTGAGTCCACGATATTCGCTCCACACTGTTGAAAAGTGAGGTGACCAAAGTATAAAACAATGTTGCTCTCATGACGAGTCCAAAAACAAGAAATAATCAAACATTAGTTGGCTGGTCATTATAAAATATATAGCTTGTAAACTTCTCACAGATAATGATGTTGTTTAAAAGGTCAAAATAACTGATATGTTGAGGAGCAAAGGTTAGGTGTATCAGAGCAACAAGAATTATAGGCTAAAATAGGGTTAAGCATCCATCTTTTGTAGATGGAAAAAGGCACACAAACAAGCAACCACGTAGCAAAAGAGAAATCAACTGGATACGTTACCCTCTGCTTGATTTCCTGACCAGCAGCAGAATCATTTTTACATCCTTCAAATGCCTAGGTGTTTCTTCAACATTTCAGCAAAAAACATGCAACTGTCTGCATAGATATTAAATTCAAAATTCAGGTGCTGGTTCATCATCATAAAAGATAAGAATGGCTGCATAACACAACAGTATGCACAAAGATTATGTCAACACATACAAGAGGAAAATTGCACAATTACTCTGGTGCAGAAAAGAACATGAGAATCTAGCATGCAGTATATTTATTATGGCAATAGATATTTCAGTTAGTACACACTATCATATCGATAGGGAGAGGAGAACATTAGTAGAGCTGACAATTAACTGCCATGTAATTCTTATCTAGAAACTATTTATTTTTCAAATTGAGGAGACTGAGCTGCCATTTTCATTGAAATGAAATCGATAATACAGAAGTCTTAAATATGTTCTGGCCAGTGCAGTTTTTATGTCACCATATTATAGAACCAACAAAACACTACACAATAGTTCTTCCGAAACCAAACCACACGCATGAACAAATGGCTACTCTTCAGGCATATCTACAAACTTCAGTATATGAACCAAGAGACGGCGGAAATCAACGGGAATGTGCATCTCTTACTGTCAACTACACAAAATATCCCGAAAACACAAGTATACACTCCATAAAGGAAGAAACCTGGCGAAATTCTCAAGAATTGGCAAGATGTAAACAATGAACACAACCTGTACAACTGGGAAGAGTGAAATCACAAGAGGCCACCGTCACTTCATGAAATTACAAATTAAAACCTACAACCATTGCATGAGGAAGAGAAAAAGGGCAGTGGGAGGGGGAAGACCTTAGCGACAACCTGCTGTAGTTGGAGCCGCGGGTGTGCATGCTGGAGGTGGGAGGGGCGGCACCACTGGACTTCTGATCGCGGACGATTTGGAAAGGGGCCAGCCGACGATGGTGGCGGTGGGCATCGTTCCTCAAGTTCAGCTCTTCCTCCATCTGTTGGGACAGATGGGAGATGCAACCTACCAAATTTTACAAATGGTCAGTGCAGCTTAACAACAATTGCTAGCAATATCAAGCACCAAGAAAGCACTAAGAAAAAGGGGATTGCAATTCAATAGCTTAGTTTCCAGTGATAAAGCAGTACACTTTGGGTTCTATGGATTCACTGCCCAGGTAGCAAACTAATCGAACCACAAAGCAAGGGAACAAACCAGATAAACACTGAAGCCATACTTGGAAGCAAACAAACCACAGGGATTAATCAACGAAACGAAGGAGCTGGAAAGAAGATGGATTCTTATCCCGGGTGGATCCGGTCGACGGCACCATGGATGAGCTCTGCACCAAGGAGAAATTGTGGCCACACCAACAGGCAGAAGAGGCAGCACCAATAATCATGTGAGTTGAAACCCTAATCAACCATGGCAGATCAACCCTTGCTTAGACCCCCACACACACAGATGCAATTTTGGGGGAAAACGGAAGAAAAACTAACCTGCTACAGCCAGGAGGTGACGCACCTCCACTGTCTCATTCGCTCAGCTGTAGCGGATCTGCTGATTCTACTCCGGTGCTCACCATGGTCGCCATCAGGTCGCCTGCTCGCGCTGCTCCCTCAGACGTAGTGGCTTCACACGAGCGGCGCGGAGAAGCTCGATCCCGAGCGACGGCAACCTTGAGCGTGGGCACAGAGGCCATGGCGAGCGGCGCGGAAAAGCTCGATCCCGAGCGGCACCACGGGGGAGAAGAGGCGGCGCGGGGTGGCGGCGGGCGCTTTCGCGGCAGGTATGAGCGGGAGGACACAGCCGACAACGCTCGCCGGAGAGGAGAGCGGCGGCGGCTCGCCGGAGAGGAGAGCGGCAGCATGGAGAGTGAGCTAGGGAGGCGGCGGCTGCCTCTGCGGGATTGGAAGGGGAGAGGGAGCGACGGCATTGGAGAGGACGCGGCCTTTTCCCTCAGCTCGCAGCCACGCGCGACGCGAGAGGCTGGGCCGAGCGGGCTTTCACATGACCCATGGATAAAACGTGGGTTCGTGGGAGGGCCTCGCGCCCTGGACGAAATCGACGGCGGAGATCGCGCCACGTCAGCTCGATCTGACGACTGAAAATCCAAAGCGCTGTGAGACCCCCTATGGGGGGCATCATATACACCTTTAGATGTCAAAGAAACTTCCCTGGCATAAAGAGTTGCCGCCTGGCGGCAGCGCCAGCCTAATCAAGGGCTCAGGTCCCATCTTCCTTCTTAGTGGTCGGGTTGAAGAGGATGCTACCCATAGAAAACTCATCAATGGATGTGGTGAGGAGCACGATCGGCGGCTATTGGACAATGTGCTTGACAGCTAGCGCGAGAGGTTCATGTCGAGGCCAGCTAGCTAGGGCTGGCTACCGCTGTTGGATTGGTCAATCCATCAAGAACGCAAAGGTAGTTACGAAGGAAAAAATTTGACTTCACGGCGAGCGAGTTATATGCGCGAGGGGGTAACGCGCAGGGATAGGATTGTACACAATATACACCAAAGACCAGACGACACACAGTTTACATACTGTCTCGTCACGTTCAGTCTACAAATCTCGTTAATTCCATTGCTTCTCGTTTTGGCCCACGGTCTGCACTCCTCGTACCACATATAGATGCGGCGGATGGACGCGATTTGGCGACCAGGTAAACATACTTGATCAATGAATCTGGACCACGAAAAAAGGACATGTATGAATCTATGATTCTAATCCCCTACCTCAAGGGAGATTTGATTCTTGTCAATCTTGATCAAATCAGACGTGTGGTAGATCGGAATGAGGGCGATCGGCGATCTCGTGGCGGCCGGCGGCCTGGCCGCCTAGGCCCTTCCCCTTGGCAACGGTGAGCTCCCTACTCCTCTCGTCCCATGGAGACTCCTCTCCGGTGGCCTGTGGTTTTCTCGACTCTCCTCTCGTCCCGCCCTCCGATCCGCACCTATGACGGATTTCTCTACCTCCGCCGCAATGCACGCCGTCTTGTGCTGATTGATGGGAAAGGTTCTGCTGTGGACACCCGATTCCTGAAAGCAAATGAGATCATACGCTCTGGATCTACGATCTTCATGCCTTGTCATCGCATCTCTGTTGGGGATCGCGACTTGGATCTGCCAGAGTCATCCACCATTCGTCCAGCTCAGGTATCCTCCCAACCTGCTCCCAAATTGGATCTTTGTCCGGGATTGGACATTCAACATAAGATTTGGAGGGAATTTCATTGCCCAGTTGCGTTCTCTCCCATGGCTTCCTCCAAGGAATTCTTTATGGTTGCTTCTTTTGGTCGATCTACCCTTCGGCTAGATCCATTCCATGTCAGCCATATGCTTCAGGCTTGCCTTGGTGGCATAGCGGAGGATTTTAATGTGTTTTTTCTGCGAGATAGAACATACATATTCTCAGTTCACAACCAGCAAGTGAGTTTTTTTGTTCATAATCTGAGGCATTTTAAGTCTGCTGAGTTTGTGGTCTTTTTTGCACTCTGGGGCAATGGGGGTCCAAATTTCGTTCGAGAACTTCGTCGGTGGGAAGAAGAAGAATCTCGCGCATGGTCTGTTGTTGGTCAAAAATCCTATGTGGACATTGTAAGGCAACCTCTTTCTGGAGCAAACCTTGTGCCTCTTGGTCGCCACAATGCAGAAGCCTCAAAGCCTTCGTTGGAGTCGGTGAAAGTTTATTTTTTGAGCAAATTGTCCTCTGAGGCAAGGGACGATCTTGAGGATATCATTGATGCAGGTCACACCTATTCTCCGGTCCTCCATTGCTTCAGATTTGATCATGAAGATCGAGCTGTCACTTCCCCTCTGGACTCCCTCTCCCCCGCTCACCTCCAGGAATTACGCGAACTCATTTCTCTGCATTTATCGGAAGATCAATTAGCCATTATTTTCAGAGAGAACCCAGGAGGAAATATTCAACAGACAACTATTCCGGTTTCTTCGGTTTTCAATAGGGTAACTCAGTCCCTTCCTTTTGCGAGCGGGAATCCAGGTGTTCAAATTAATAGCTCGATGCCATCCAGGCCCCGTGTCTCGGCCTTTGATCGCCTTCAAGAACCTCTGCCAGCCCAGGACTCTGTTTTGGCCCAACATCCTGGCCCTCGTGTCTCTGCCTTCCAACGGCTTCAGCGGCCGCCACCTGGGCCGCTCCGAGATGTACCTCCTCGGCCTGCCAATGGCCCAACTTGCCCGCGTTGTCTTTTGCCAGGACATATTCGTAGAGATTGTTTAAAGAGAATAAAATGTCATTCTTGCCGTAGAGAAGGGCATGTAAAGATTGACTGCCATTTTTTCAAGAATCTGCCAGTTAAGACGCAATGGGTTTCTAAAGGAATACATGAGCAGCCAAAGGAAAGAGCAGATATGCATAATTCAATGGAGATTAGTAACCGTCAGATTGAAGATCCAATGGCTGGGACTGTTGAGCCTTCTCTCGACCTGACCCTTGGTCCACGAAATTTACCGCATAAGGATCAATCTCCTATGGTAACTTTGGATTTACCTCTTTTACCCCAACAAGACCCTATCATTGCCGCTCCGCCTCCCAGTCAATCCCCTCCACCAAACCCTGGCCTGCACTGTAGCTCTGCCCCAGCTCCGGCCTCATCGGAGCTAATCGCTGGCGAGGCCATGGCCAACTTTGCCATCGACCCTACGTCGTTCCTTCCTGGTGACTACGAGGTACTGCATGTCGACGGCCGCCCTCAGCAATGCCGCTACCATGTCGCCGGAGTGATTACGCCGCGGCACGAGGACCTCGCCATTGCCACGATTACGCCGGCTTTCCAAGGTGATCAACCTTTTGCTCTCACTAGGAACTATCTTCGGCAGTTTATGGAGGAGGAGACCCCTTTCACGCTTCAAATGTCTCAGCGCTGTCCGCTTGGCTCTGCTTATGTTCGTGTGGGTGCAGTGGCAGATAGGGACTGGTTAGTTGCCCATAGTCCTTTTCAGTTTATGGGCCGTCAGATTTCATTTGTTGAGCACAATAGAGGTCGTAATCACCGTGCTTTTACATATAACCGTGAGTGCTGGTTGATGCTCTTGTCTTTTCCTGCTGATCTTTGGACGGATGAGCACATTAGAGGTGCGGTTAAGGATTTTGGAGCCCTGGTTACGTGGGACAAGGAATTAAGCTCCTATGCTGCTCTGCTTGTTAAAGTACGTGTGGTGGATTTGCAATTCATCCCTCATAGCTGTGTTGTTTCTAATGGGACTGATAGATATGCTGAATCTTGGTCAGTCCCCATTTTCATTCTTAGCCAGAAATTATTGAGAGCAGCTCCTGCTGATGAAGATGTGCCTCCAGCTGATGGTTCTACCCCACACCCACTCCCAGTTGCAGCTCCTCACCACCAGCATGATCCTCCTCCAGAGAATCAAGGATGGGCACCATGGCAGCACCATGTACCTCCACCCCAGCACCAAGGTGTACACCAGCATGACCCCCTTGATGGGTTACAGAATCACTTTGGACAGAATTTGAATTTCATCTTTGGAAATGCTGCTGGTGGCTTTAATCTGAATGAGCTGCCTGCACCTGGTGTGCCTGACATAAATGGGATGCCTGACCTTAATGCTCTGCCCCACCAGCTGCATGCTAATGACTTTCTTGAACTGAATGATCTTCTTAACCCTGTGCAATAGGATGCTATCAACTTGCAGGATGTTGAGATGCAAGACTTGCAGGAGTTGGTCAACCCCATTATTCATAATGCACCTGTTAATGGCTTGCTGATTGAGGATCAGGTTGCAGATGATCACAGTGAACTGACACTGACCATCAGTTCAGATCCTTCCTCTGCTTCAGGGTCAGCTGCTGGTATTGTTAATCAACCAGCCTTACACCAGAATCCGCATATTGGAATGGTCCTTATTCATGATCAGATTCAGCACAACACTGAAATGGAGGGAAGTTTGGATGCATCTGTGCAAGATTCCTTTCTCTTTTCAAAAGAAGGCACCACTGCTTGGGCCTCTTTTTTCAAGCCCACCACTGTGGTAGCCCAGAAAGTCTCTGTCCCTGCTCAGTGGGCTGATTTCTTCACAGCTAAGCTCCTGTCCCCTGAGGATTTTGATTGGGCCAAGTGTCTTCTGCAGTCAAAGATTTGGCAAATCCTGGGTGAATTTGATAGTCAGCAGGACACCTCATCAAGAGACTTTGTTCTCCCTTCTCACTGCCCTACCACTGAACCTCCTCACTGTAGTCTGACCAAGGCTTGCTCAGATGTGACCCAAGGTTTCTCCACACCCCAAGCTATCAAGCCTAAGCTGCTCCTTGCTCCACCATAAGGCTGGCAATCAGGTCGGGTTTGACCGGGTCGACCTCTCCTAGACCCATGCCCATTTAACAAACGGGCGAGGTTCGTGCCCACGACCCTGCCCATGGGTCTAAGAGCATACCCATGCCCACACCCATCGGGTCACCCGACCCAACCGGGCACCCATCGGGTATGTAGACAATCCATCAAATAGCAACATCTTAGCTTTGCGAAGCCATCGTGTTATTTACAAAACATTTTCCATTAGAATTCATGCGCGCAGGAGACACTCCGTTCAGGCAACCGAAAATAGATCACACTCAAGTCTAGGGTACTTGGTTTTGCGGTCCTTATATAGGCAACTATCCCTACGTTCATTTTTCTCTTGGTGGGGTGGTACTAACTGGAAGACTACCGATCCATGCATCACTTCAAGAGTTAGTGAGGCACCGTGCCAGTGAAAGGCGTGGAAGCCATGTCATATTTTTCATGGGCTAGTAGGAACTAGGAACTAGCTTTGGCACAAAACAAACTTAACAGACGTTTAAGTCTAGTGTCTTGCTACCTAGCAACCAAGTGTTTGCTTTTGTATGTGGTATCAAGTGTATTTACATCAAATAACAGACTAATTGTTATATAGAATATATATATATATATATTTAATTATCAATACTAATCGGGCGACCCATCGGGTTACCCACGGGCACAACCTTATGCCCATACCCTACCCATAACTAATCGGGTTACCCATGGGTACGACCAATGGGCGAAATAGTCGACCCATACCCTACCCATTCGGGTCGGGTGTCCATGGGCGCCCAAACCCATGGGCAAGATTGCCGGCCTGACTCCACCAGTATCCACCTCTGTTATTCATGCAAGGAAAAAGGCCAGAGCTGCACCAATGTGTATCTCTGAAGTAAGGAGGAGCCCCAGGATTTCTGCTTCTACTAAGGGCTATAAGGCCAAAACTTGTTTTGATAAAAACTGCTTAGCTTGTGCCTCTGTTGCCCCTCCCATCAAGAAAACAGTAGTAAGGAATTTATGCTCCAAGTTCAGTATTCCAACTCCAGATTCTGCTGATGACTCATCAGAAGAGGATTCCACTCCTAGGCAGACTAGATCTACCAAGGTCAAGAAGCTTTCATCCAAGAAGGAAGCCAATGATAAAGTAGGAAAAGGACAAGCCAAGAAGAAGTAAAAGACTTGGAGAGTCTGTTACTTTCAGCTTTCTTCACTGCTATATTTTCTTACTGGATGCTTGGAGCTTTTGGTCTTTTGTCAGGAATTATTTCCTGTTGTTTCTCTCTAGTGTTCTGGCATGTAATGTGACTTATTACCTTAGCTTACCCTTATGGACTATGTGCTTTTGGAAATACTGTAATGGTGTGTTGCCTTCGTGGGTTCAGTCTATGACTGTCTCCCTGGATGATGTGTGCTCTTTTTTTTATATGGATAAGCTATTTTGGAAAGTGCTGAATTGGAATATTAGGGGTACTAATGACCCTGAGAAATGGCCACTCATTATGAATAAAATAAAAGAAAGTGGCTGTCATGTGATTTGTCTTCAGGAGTCCAAAAGAGAGCATGTGGATTTGCCTTTCCTTAGAAACTTTTGTCCAAGGAATTTTGACTCTTTTGCTTTTGTCCCTTCTGTGGGAAGATCTGGTGGTATTATTACAGTCTGGGATAGTTCTGTTTTCAAGGGGAGCTGTGTGTTTCACAATAATTATGCACTGTCTGTTGAATTACAATCCACCAAATCAGACTTGTTTTGGACCCTGACAAATATTTATGCCCCTTGTCAAGATAGCCAACAATTAGACTTTCTCCACTGGCTTAATAATGTTACTATTCCTGATGAAGAGAACTGGATGCTTGTGGGAGATTTCAATCTGATCAGATCTCCTCAAGACAGAAATAGAGATGGAGGAAATGTTAATGAAATGCTGTTATTCAATGAAGCAATTAGTAATTTGGGGTTGGTGGATATCCCCCTCAAAGGAAGAAAGTATACCTGGAGTAATATGCAGGATTCTCCTCTACTACAAAGGTTGGACTGGTTTTTTACTTCAGTTGCATGGTCTACTGCTTTCCCAAACACCATGGCATTTCCTCTTGCTATGACCACCTCAGACCATATACCATGTGTTATTTCCATACAGACATCCATTCCAAAATCAGTACTCTTCAGATTTGAGAACAGATGGTTGCAGCACCCAGATTTTTTGGCTACTGTAGAGCACTCTTGGAATCAGTCTATTCACTATGCTGATGCAGCAAAAAGGATTACTGCAAAGTTTAAAATCCTTAGAAAAGAATTGAAGAAATGGTCCATTTCCATATCCTCTATTAACCAGGATATCCAAGATTTGAATAGCCTTATTTCCCTGATGGATGCCATTGAGAATTTTCGAGATCTTTATCCTATGGAGAGAACTTTTAGACAGGCTATGAAAATGCATCTTGCTAGTCTCCTTAAGCAACAGTTGGCCTATTGGAAGCAGAGAGGTAAGATTAAATGGGTCACTCTGGGAGATGAGAATTCTAGGTTTTTTCATGCCATGGCTTCAAACCAGAAAAGGAAGAATCACATTGCTTCTCTCTCAAACAATAATGGAGATACAGTGACTGAGCATTCTGCTAAAGCTAATCTTCTACTTCAATCCTATAAGCAAAGATTGGGCCAGACAGAAGATGTTACTGGACTGTCTGACATTACTCTTCTGTTACACAGACATCCAAATCTGGCTTTCCTAGAGGAACCTTTTACCCCGAAAGAAATTGATGATGTTGTGACTGCTTTTCCACACAATAAGTCTCCTGGCCCAGATGGTTTCAATGCTGAATTTCTGCAGAAATGCTAGCCCTTAGTTAAAAAGGACTTCTATGATCTATGCAACCAGTTTCACCAAGGTTCACTCTTGTGCCAAAAAGAGATGATGCATCTACTGTACATGATTTTAGACCTATATCCCTTCTCAACTGTACTCTTAAGCTCCTCACAAAGCTCTTGGCAAATAGACTGCAGCAGACTGTCATTATGCAACTTATCCATGAAAACCAATATGGGTTTATCAAATCTAGAACTATACAAGACTGTCTGGCCTGGTCCTTTGAATATATTCATCTCTGTCACAAATCCAAGAAAGAGGCAGTTCTGCTTAAGCTTGACTTTGAGAAGGCTTTTGACAAATTGGATCATTCTTTTATTCTTGAGGTTCTAAGAAGAAAGGGCTTTGGAGACAAATGGTGTGCTTGGATTATGCAGATTCTCTCCTCAGCTACTTCATCAGTTTTACTCAATGGTGTCCCAGGGTCTGTCTTCAAATGTAGAAGAGGAGTGAGACAGGGGGATCCTCTCTCTCCCCTTTTATTGTGCTTGCTGCTGACACCCTGCAAACTTTTGTTAATCATTCTTTGCTTACTGGGCACCTCCACAGACCTATTTCTCTCAACTGTTCCCCAGATTACCCAATTGTCCAATATGCCGATGATACCCTTGTAGTCATGCCAGCTGATGTCTCACAGTTAGTACTTCTGAAGGAGTTGTTGCGTGCTTTTGGAGTAGCTACTGGACTGAAGGTTAACTATGAGAAGTCTAATCTTATCCCCATCAACATTCCAGATGATGCTGTAAGCCAGTACACGTCTGCACTCAATTGCCAGCTAGGAAACCTTCCTATGCTCTACTCAGGGCTTCCCTTAAGCATTACCAAGCCCAGAAAGGAATACTTTATGCCTCTTATAATGTGTATACAGAGAAGACTGCCATCATGTTCAATGTATCTGAATTATGGAAGCAAACTCAGATTGGTCAATTCAGTTCTATCTTCTTTACCCATTTTTGCCAAGAGTACTTTGAAAATATATCAATGGGTGTTGAATGAATGTGATAAATATCGAAGACATTGTTTATGGAGGAATAAGGACTTGGATAGTAAAACGCCACCACTGGCTTCCTGGGACCTTGTTTGTCGCCCAAAGGATCAGGGAGGGCTTGGAGTCTTGAATCTATCAGTGCAAAATGACTGTCTTTTAATGAAGCATTTACATAAGTTCTATAACAAGGTCACTATCCCTTGGGTGAGCCTTTCTTGGGAAGCCTATTATCAAACGGTTTTGCCACCCCTTCGAGCAAGAGATATTTCTTTTTGGTGGCGGGACTGTCTCAAATCTTTGGACACTTACAAGAACTTGGCTTCATGCTCTTTACAGAATGGCAGGTCCATTTTATTTTGGACTGATAAATGGGGGCCAGAGATATTGGCACAAAAATGGCAGTTTCTTTTCACCTTTGCTAAGAATGTTTCTCTGTCAGTTTGGGATGTTATAAATGCTTCTGACATTGCTGAGCTATTTCACCTGCCCTTATCGGTACAAGCTATGAATGAATATAATGCTTTGCTCCATTTGGTGCACACAACACAACTATCTCAGGATAAGGATAACTGGATTGTTACTGATAATGGGTCAGGCTATAAAGTTTCTTCAGCATACAAATCTTTAACCAAGCATGATACTGTTATTCCTGCCATCAAATGGCTTTGGAAAAGTTGTTGCCAAGATAAACATAGAGTGTTTTTCTGGTTACTGATCCACAATCGTTTAAACACAAGAGCTCTCTTGCAAAGAAAGAATTTCTTTATGGATGACTACACATGCATCATGTGTAATCAAGCAGTTATAGAGACTAGAGATCATTTGTTCTTCACTTCCCTGGAATCTTGCTCAAGTGACTATGCCAAATGATATCCAGAGTTATATACAGAATATCAAAGCACATATTCGGCAGCCTTTCTTCATGGAAATTATCATTCTTATTTGCTGGTCGATTTGGACGACACGTAATGATTTTATCTTCAAAGGAATTACTCCTAGTCTCTACAGAGCCAGGTGAAAATTAAAGGATGAACTGCATCTCCTTATTCACAAGGCCAAGAGGAAGTCTTATGCGGGACTACAGGTTTGGGTAGAAAATTTTGTATAGTTCTGTAGGATCTTTTTCTTCTTCTTGCTTTCTTTTCCCTTTTGCTCCAGTGCTTTTATCTAGCACTGTCTGTACAGTTATTTTTTTTATAAAATATAAAAATATACAGTGAGGAAAATCACTGTTCAGCTTCAAAAAAAAATCCCCTACCTCGGGTGCAGCACATACGGACAGAGTTCACGGCCAAGTTTCTCACAGGCTATCTATGTTCGGAACCTCCAGCGCGTCCATACATTATACATCCATGACAAAAAAAAGGTGATGATATAATGCACGACTTCCACAAGCGCCAGCTTTCTCACAGTAAGCCTGCCGGGAAGTCGAAATCTGCAATTATCCGCTATTCAGGCTTAGTTCTTCCCTTGATGCTAGTGACCTCCGAAAGCGTGAAATTGGTCTTATGGTCGGCTAGGGCCAGTAGGCGCTCCTAGTATTCACCGTCGAGTGCACCTTTTTGTGGATTACTCCATGAGCAACATCTCGCGAGTAGCTAGCGTTCCAGACGCAGTTGTCGAACCAGAGGACCCTGGCTGTCCTGTACATGCATTGCAAATTCGCAATGACCACCACCCCTGCCAAGTTCTCGCTGCCTGCCACCAAGCCGCGGA
The DNA here is from genome assembly GCF_022539505.1 of Lolium rigidum. Lineage (NCBI taxonomy): Eukaryota > Viridiplantae > Streptophyta > Magnoliopsida > Poales > Poaceae > Lolium > Lolium rigidum. The sequence goes on from NC_061508.1 coordinate 171,217,155, forward strand.
TTCTTTGCATCCCGTCGGGCCGGCTGGCCGTCTAACCAACTGCACACTTTCTGCTGCTGGTTCGGGCCGTTCGGCTCGATGCATAGGGGAGCACCGACAACATCAGCCTGCTCTCCCAAAAATGTAACCGGAGGAAGCAGGGGCCGCCACGGAGGGAGCCGTGCGCTTGAGCCTGCAGGCTGCTTTGTGTCGGCACGCATCCTGCTTGAAGGCGGCACGGAAAGGAGCAGGGAAGGGGCGGCGGTGTAGAGGTGTGCAAGCACTCGATGGATTTGCCGTTGGGGAGTAAGAAGCCCTTATCGATGCAAACGTCCTCCATCCTGGTGGACATGCCATTGGTGAGCACGAAGCAATTGTCGACGCAATTGTCTTCAACCATGTGGTGTGGTGGATAGAACAACCGACATTACCGTCGCGTCGTGCATGAACTGGGCAGTGTTGCCGTCGGAGCTGACCAACATCATATCTTGCTCTTGTCGCACACGCTCTACTTTGCTTTTGCCCGTCGTGGTCGCTGCGATGTTTCCTGCTTGATCTATTGTCGATTCTCTATCTCGCGTGTCTAATCTTTGATGTAGAAAAATCGATCGCCCAAGGAAAAGAGGACAACGACAAATAGGAAGGACACGAGCGCGAGTCCATGCTGCCGCAATAGGCCTTCTTGCGACTGCCTCAGCGAGGTCCATCTGGTGTCCCAGGATGGGTGCGGCGACGGTTAGCGGCCGGCGGACAAGTCGATTGAATTTTCTTCCCAGGTTGGTTGCTAGGAGTCCAGGCGTACCAATTTCTCCCACTTCAGACGAAAGAAAGAAGAGACGCTCCATGCTGGTGACATCCTCCTACGCCTCCATACTTCCGGTGCTGCACGGGTCGGATTTGGGGTGTCCTGGTGTATATATAAAGGCAGGGCAGAAGCGAACCGTATCACGGGGGGTGGAAGCGAAACGTATCGCTTGTGGACTCCCGTGCGGACATATAGGATCAATTTGTATCCGGAACGGAACAGATTCTAACGGAGAAAGGCAGGACAGACGGACGAAGCTACGGACGGAGGAAGAATCACTACGGACCAAACCAAGGAAACGCTTCGTACTTTATTATTAGTTATAGATATAGATTTACATTGTAAATTACTTGCCCCTTAGCATGATTTGGTTTTGTACCTAGCATGATTTTGTATATGATGTGTCTTATTCTTGCTTATCTTGTGTATTCGAGTTTGTGTATGTTTTTTGGCGCATCATATATTTATTTTTGGTTGTTTATTTGTTTTGAGCCTTTAATTCATATTGATAGTATCTCATTTGGCACTTTTCGAGTGTTAAATGGAACATCAAATTATGGGGGAGTAATATGCTTATTGCATATCACAAACCTAGAAAATGTGAACATATGAGGTAATGCCACTTAGAGTTGATACTTCTATTTATCTTTTTCCTAGGTGACATGTTTTGTTTTTCTCAAATAAGCTCCACGTTTATTAAAAGCTTTTATCTCTCATTTTATTGGTTCTTCGATTGAGTAAGAGATTCTTGATGTGGCTTTCCCTCAAAATACATATCTCTATATCTTATTTGGGATACTGGTTGCTTAAAGTTATCATAATCATTGCTTTGCATGATTGTGTACATCAAGAACCTCTCCTTTGTGCTTGGTTCTTAATTCATACCTTTTATCATATGCCTCTTGTGAAGTTGATCATAAATATTCTAGCAATATACCACTGGAAATAATTCCAGTATGTCCATTGTCCTTGACAATTGATATCCTTGTATGTGGTAGCTCTTATGAATCATCTTATCCTTGGATTGCTTCTTGTTGCCTTATTCGTCTTGTCAAGGAATCCAGTTGCTCCAATGTGTCTTTCTTGCCTCTTTGAAAAATCTATTCGATAAAATCTCTTGACTCATATCAAGTGTCTCTTTTTGAAAAACAAACCTTTTCTTTCGGTACTTTGTGCCATTGTGAAATGTGTAGAGGGTTTGATTTATTTGTTTGCCCTTTTGGTTGTTTTCTATCTCATTCTTTATTCTGTGTTTTATTTGCTTGAATGAGATAAATGTTTGGGCATGTGTGTTTTATTACATCTCTTATGCTCAATGGTTTTTATTTGGTTCATTTGTTGAACTTTGTTGAACAAATCTTTTGTTGATTTTCTTCTTGGATATAATTTGGACAACAAATGTGTTTTGTCACACCTTTTATGCCTTCTTGTATTTGTTGGTGTTTGTCCAAATTGTATCTTGTTTGGATCTTCTAAGCCTTGTGCATGCCTATATGTAATTTGTTTATATTTATGACTTGCTTGCTTTCTTTGATCCAATATAGGGTAGACTCCATCTAATTCTAAACGGCTAAGATGTGCATGAAATTAGAATTTCATCTATAAATATTCACATATTTGTATGGAGTTTGTCCTATGTATTGTGGTTGGTCTAACCACTTTGGACCCAATAATTTTGGGGAGCAAAATGTACTTGATTGTGTTTTAGGTACATTGGAGATGCAATGGATGATTGTCTCATCTATAAGGAAGGTGTTATCACCATATGATGATTGGAGCCAAGCTAGGATGATCGAGGTACTCTTATCTAGTACATCAGACCATTGCTATCTCAATAACACGTATTTCATTCATGTATATTCTTCTTGCATCCAACCTCTTGTAGGTTGCATCTTGGCATGAAAGTCTTCATTTGCAAATGTTGTGATTCTTTCAAATATTTTAAAATAAATCTGTATTGCTTATGTCAGTAAGTTGAGATGATGCATTTAATGGGGAGTATATAATATCATGTTTATGATTCACCAATCCCAAATATGCCCTTTAGCAATTTATTGCATATTAGTTCCTCAATATGCTCACATGTGTAATGTTGTTGAAATTGCGTCTTGAATCCTTCTTTTGATACTTGTTGCCTTTCTCATTTTATCGCAACTAGCTTTAGTTCCCTTATTGTTGGTTGTGATGTGTTTGAGATTTAGTTGGTTGAAGTTCATTAGTATGATGTGTTTGGTTGCACGGAATTGGGGCTCGAAATTGGAATTGAGGTCCAAAAAGGCCAATTCCGCTGTTTGGTTGCGCTTGGAATTGGGCCGTGGAATTCGGGCTCAATTCCGAGCCCCCCACCCGCATGTGTATTTTTTGGCCCCTTCAATTCAGAGGTCTAGAGCTCTGTATTGCTCGGAATTGCTTGCGCCCTCGTCCCCGCGAGTCCCGTCCTGCGCCTCTTTCCCTCCCATGGAGCCGGAGTGGCCGTCGGACCGACGACCGGAGCAGGGCCCCTCCGCCGCCGCCGCTGCCGCCTGCCTCCAGGCCTCGCCGCCGCCACCCGCCTCCGCTGGGCCAGCCTCCTCCCTCCCCATTCCCGGCCTCGGGTCACCGCCGCCGCTGCCTGCCTTCAGGGCCCCTCTGCCTCCGCCTGCCTGCCTCCAGGCCTCGCCGCAGCCTACCTCCAGGCCTCACTGCCGCCACCCTCCGCTGCCTGCCTGCAGGCCTCGCCGCCGCCGCCTTCCTCCAGGCCTCACCGCCACCACCCGCCGCTACTTGCCTGCAGGCCTCGCCGCCGCCGCGTGCCTCCAGGCCTCGCCGCCACCACCCGCCGCTACCTGCCTGCAGGCCTCGCCGCTGCCCCTGGCCTCCTTCTTCCCCGCCTCACTGCAGCCGATTTGCCTCACCGGGAAATAAAAGGAGAAAATAAAAATGACAAGAAGAAAAAGGTTATTATGTGCAAAATAAATAACATTCTAATATATATGTGTATATTTCATTCATATTACAAAGTTTTATATTGTTTAAAGTTAAAAAAAAACATTCAATTCCACACAATGTGCATCCAAACAGGTTTTAGAATTCCATTGATCTTTTGATTCTGCAAACGAATACCATGCGCATCCAAACAGTTTCATGGTATTCCATTGAAATCGTTGATTTGGTTTTCCATTGCCAATTGAATTCAAAGTTGAATTCTGTGCATCCAAACAGCCATTGGCTATAGATGCTTTCAAGCAAGAATTGTTTTGGTATATCTTGTGACTTCATCTTGGATATCATGTCTACTTTATTTCATCTAACCTTTTGTGTGTGCATGTTTATTTGTGGATCGTTCATCATGAATCTATGTCCACCTAGAAACTTACATACACACGAGTGTTAATCTCTAGTCTTGATATCCTCGTTCTTTGCCGACCATCCTTCTTATCCATTTGGTTTTTGGTGGTGTTGGTAAGAACTTAATTTATGAGTGCTTGGTTTACTTTGAACGCATCTTCATGCACTGATATCTCTTCTATGATTTTGGACTCAAATTTGTCTTTTCTTGTTCAAAATGATACAGAGGGAGTGATGATTCCATGTTTGTGCATATTATTTTCGAATATAAATATTATAACTTATGCACGAACCTTGGGAGCTTTCTTATTTCATTTAGAGCAATATTTCTTTCTTACCATGATATCTTGTGTTGTCCAATTGGTTCTTTGTATCCTTTGATTTCTTACTTATTTCGTTGAAGTTTGTTCTTCTTGTCTTTTATTTGCAATCTTTGATCCTCAATATGGTTTGAGCTCCTCCACATATTCATACAAGGATAAGTGCATATGACTTGACACATTTTATGAGAAATGCACACCTTGGGAGGAACTCATCCTATATTTTTCTCTAAATTTCTTCATCCATTTTGGTATTTGTTGTCAATGGGGGAGAAGTTTAGAGGGTTTAAGGGAAGTGGCTTTATTCTTAAGATTGGTTTGTTCTTAATTGTTAGCCTTTCATGCATCTCATATTTATTATGTTTTGCATGGCTGAATATATAGTGGAAACTCTCCCAAAGGTTAAGCTTGACAATATATGCAATGAAATGCAAGTTCATCACACATGCATATATTATGGGGGAATATATTTTATATATGTTGGTTCTACTCACATCGCTTGCATTAGTTGTAGTATGTGTGAGTAGAATCGGTTTTGATATGTGATAGTAGCTTTGTGTTAGTTGATCATATCAAATACAACCGCTTGTATTAATTATATAAACCATCTTGTCGAGATTGTCATAAATTACCAAAATGGAGGAGATTGTAAGGGTAGTTTGCCCCTATGTTTGTTTTTTGGTAATTGATAAAAATTCCTATGGACTAATGTTTCAATTGTAAGGCTACCTGCAGCAGCTGCGACCGCAAGTCGCGGGCGCGGCTGAGCCCAGCACGGAAGGCATAGTTGAGGCGGGAGTTGCTTCTATAGAGTACGGGGGTAGATGCCTCGTCTACACCCCTGCCCTCCGGTAGGTGGCATGGATATCCAAGTTCCGGCCCCTCGTTCCCGTCAAGTTCAAAGGTAACACAAACCCCAAGGAGTTCCTAGCCCTGTACACCGCCGCCATGGTCGCGGCCGGGGCCAACCAGAAGATCATTGCCAATTGGTTCCCTATGGCTTTGAAGGGCACGACCTTGTCATGGATGATGCACTGTCCTAAGGAATCGACCGGTTTGTGGGGCGAGCTTTGCGTTCGCTTTGTCATCATGTTCCAGGGAGGGTTCAAATGCCATGGGACGCTCATCCAACTGCACTCCATCGTCCAGAAGGAGGGCGAGCGGTTGCGCGACTTTATGTTGCTTGAGGATCGCTGAAACGATTCCGGAAGCTGAAGATGCTGCCATCATCGGCGTGTTCGTGATAAACGTGCGCGACAAGAAGATGAGGGAAGAACTCAACATGCGCCCCGTCAGGAAAACCCACGAGCTCTGGGCCATGGCTGAGCTCTGCTCTTTCGCGGAGAGGACGCCTGGCGCCGGAGGAAGCGGCGTGCGAGGGGGCTACTGGGGTCAGCCCCGGTGCCGCGCACACGAAAAAGGGAGGGTCGCGCAAGTGCGGACCTCCCCAGGTCCTGGCCGCCGAGCCTAGCACTCCGGCCGGGGTCAACCAGAAGAGTTAGGTCACCGAGGAGGTGGCGGTCGTCAAGCCCGCCACCAAGAGATGGTGCCCCGTACATGAGTCCAATGACCACGACGAACGCGACTGCCGCACCGTCATCAACTACGCCGAGGGACGGAAGACGCACTAGGCTGAACAAGTAACAAGCGGGGCCTTCAAGAACTGCTTCCGCTGCAATCAGCCCGGGCATCACGCCAAGAACTGCACCGCGCAAGTCGGCCCTGGAGCCCCCTCGGCGAAGCGCGGGGGCGACGGGGGCGGCGGGGGAGGAGACGCTGCTCAATGTGTGCGACCGGGGCGTGGGCGGGGCCGCGGAAATGCAACCCCTCCTCCACGCAACGATCGGCGCCCTGAGACGGACCGTGATGGAGATGATGATGAGCGCGGGGATTACCTGGAGGTCAATGACTGCGCGTGTGCACATGGAGGAGCTAACGCTATGACTTCCCATAGAGAGTTTAAGTGTTTCTCCCATGATGTGTGCGACGTGTAGCCTAGCTCGGAGGAGCAGCGACCGCTTAGGTGGTCGCATGTGCCTATCACCTTTGATGAAAGTGATCATCCCGATCGCATCGCTGGTGTTGGCACGCTTCCCCTGGTGGTCTCGCCCATTATCAAGAACGTCAGGGTCTCCAAGATGCTGGTGGATGGAGGGGCTGACCTCAACATCCTCTCGGCTGAGTTGGTGGATAAGCTGCAGATCACGGAGGATCAATTGCCCCCCACCAAGTCCTTCTTGAATGTGAATCCGGGAGTGACTTGGCCGTGGGGTAAGATTGAGCTTCCAGGGACCTTCGGCTCCAAGGATAATTACGTGCCGCACTAAAAACATAATTTTTGATGTTGCAGACATTGCCCTGCCATATAACAACATCATAGGGCGGCCATCATTGGCAAAGTTCATGGTGTTTACCCACCATGCTTATCATGCGCTCAAGCTTCCCTCCCTGCGGGGGACCTTGACCATTAAGGCTGATACCAGGGATGGCGTACTCTATGCTGAACATATGTTCAAATTAGTGGCTACCGCCTCTCCCTCCCCCTCATCTGATTCGGATCACCCTTGCGCTCCGATTCCCGGCTCGTCCGGGAAGAGGCTGCACCCTTTTCCAGAACTCAGTTCCGATGACATGTGACATATCAGGAAGAGGTGATGTTCCGAGCGGACTAAGGTCCCTTCGGAGTAAACCCTACCGCCCTTAAAAGCGCTCGAGCGTGTTAGAGTCTCCCGTCAGCCCCCCAAAATCCTGGAAGCGTGTTACAGTCTCCCGGCACCCCCAAAGCCCAGGAGCGTGTAAGATTCACTTGGCACCCAAAGCCCGCGCGCGATATCTGCTCACAACAAACATGATGTAAGCAGACGTATCTGGCCTAACCCGCCTACGAGTAAAGCGCATGTATCCGGATGTAAACAGGCGTATCTGGCCTAACCAGCCTATGAGTAAACGCCTGTGTTGGAACGGGAACCCCCTGCTCATGCTTCTTCTACCTGATTTATTTGCCGAGCATTTTTCGGGGTTTTGCGTTCCTTTGGATCTTTCTCAGGTCAGGACGTGAGTGCAGGAGTCTATCAACGCCAGGAAATCGTACTCTCATGATTTGCTCTGAGGTATGAGCGTTGTGCGACCGGCGAAGTCGAGAGCACTAAATTAGATCGACACGTCTGTCACGTCCGGCCTGACGTGGGTAAAGAATCGTCTTTGCCAGGAAACGGCGTACTCTCATGATTCGCTCTAAGGTATGAGCGTTGTGCGGCTGGTTCGGTCGGGGACACTAAATCGCGCAGACTTACCTCTCACGTCAGGCCTACGAGCCAGGCATAACGGTGCGCCCTGATCAAGCGCACGACACCTTTATTTCTTAAGACCCGAGGCATGGGTAAGATGCCGTAAGGTTTGCTCTTCGCGTTTCAGAGACAAAGTGAGGCGAAAGCCGATGAACAAAACGAAAATGACTTGAACATGAGTTGTACGTCGAGTGTTGGTGTCTACAAGGCTTGGCTGATCAAAACAAGTTGCCGCACTTAAGAATGAACAACTCCCCATCGGATTGATTGATCAAGGAGAAGCAGAGAAAATCATGCAAAGAACAAGGAGATAAGGTAGCAACGGTAATTTTAATATTGCATAGCTAGTGGCATTACATTTCTATGGAATAAAATGCAGCAGCTAGCTCTAAGGGATAAGCAAGGAGGAGCTCCGCTTGAGGGAAATCAACGTCGACAAGCTCAAGCCAGGAGCATGTGCGGCCATCCAGGTGCCCTGAGGAGCGGGAGCCAGGCAACACGCTCGAGGGAAAGGGGATCGGTCACCCTCTGCAACCTTAGGCACGCTTGCCCATGCAGGAACTTGCGGGATCGCTACTGGGATCCTTCTAGCTCCCTGTCGATCGGGAGGTCCGGCCAGTAGCTGTGGTAGCACATGGACTTGTCGAAGACCTTCACGACAAATTTGCTATCTCCGCGGTACCGGAACTTCAGCACGTGGCTGGGCCGCAGCTGGTACCAATCAGCGAAGCCGGCCCAGCCATCGGCCAGGTACATGCGGCCCTCGTCCATTCACCCTCGCTCGCATGGTCCAGTACGGCTGGCCGCCGCTTTACTCGCGCACCTCGACGTCGCCGAGAAGATGGCCCTCCATGTCGTCGGCCAAAAGGCAAGGGAGGACCAGTCGCCTCTTGTAGCCCCCGCCCATGACAACCAAGAACTCGAAGCCCACCAGGTCGGTCATGTACTCCTCCTAAGATTGGAAGTGGGAGATGGGCGCATCGCGGTGATGCGCGAAGTCATCACCCTCCCATCTATCGGGCTGGGGGTTGCGGCCGCGCCTTGACTCCGGAGAGCCACGCGCTGCCGAACCCCCCGCTCCACGAGATCCGCCACGACGATCACGGCGGGCCGGGGCCCTGCCGTCCCGGATCAAAGGATCTTCGTCGGCCGGAGGGGCACCCCGGCGGCCATGGCGGCGGCGCCTTCGCATGCGTCGTGGTCCCTCCCCCACAGGATGAATCGGGTCGTCCCCATGGATGTAGCGCTCGTCCCCGTGGCTATCCTCGGAGCCCTCCGACGCCATCGTCGCCAAGCAAACACGAGGAGAACATGCGAAGATGATGCAAGGAAGTGGGGTGGATGCACCTTTGCTGCCACTCAAGCCTCGCCCCTTTTATAGCAGGGAGAGGGGGAACGGTCCACTTGGAGCGTGCCGAGTCCCCTCCCACGTTTTTCTGTGTTTGCGCAGGATTCGAAGCAGTAACAGTTAATGAAGACTCACCGCGAAAGACGAGACGAGGAACATCGCATGCACTCGCACTCGAATACTGAAGCCTGCACGCGTCAAAGACTTGACGCACCGTCTCGTCGTGCCGTTCGCCGCGATAGGCCGGGCCCGCGCTCCGCTGTAGGGCGAAGCCCGACAACAAAACCTTCTGAAGAACTCAAGTCCAAGACTACTCATGGGCTACACCATGGCGTTCTCGGCCCTCGCCCGGAGGCATCTGTCGGCGTAATGGGACCAAGGGCCCACACAATTACACCACGGCGCGCGCGGGGCCCAGCCCACAACCTCTACGACGCTTCTAGGGCAATCCATCCAGGTATGACTTGCGGTAAAAACTGGGCAACTATGCCGAGCTTTACCTTATTACGTAGGACACCCAGTGGAGAACAAGTACTCCTAGACAAAGGCGAGTCTGTATGAGCAGACAGGACACAGAGAGCAGGACAAACGGAGCCAAGAGCTTCCCTTGGCCTCCTCCCGGGAGCATCCCCTGGGGAGAGACTAAGGGCACAAAAGCGGAGCCTCCGAGCCAAGGTGTGGCTCGGACGGCCCAGGGAAGGGCTCAGGAGCCTCCTCTCCTTGGCCATGCGAGGCCAGGGAGCGGGGGACAGCTAGGATCGATGGGACGCGTCAGGGTTTGCGTGGGGAACAGGCGAGGTGCCTGCACCCCTACACGCCATCATGGCGCAGACCGACAGAGGCCTTCGCCGCGGACTGGAGTGATAGTTCGCTGCCCTAGCTATCACACCATCATCAGGCGCGCCTGCACACTGCCCGTGGCCATCCATTGGCCGCACGCACCACCCATCTGCCCGTCGCCCGCGTGGCTCCATCCGATTGAGACCGGGAATGCTCTTGGGCGGTGCCCCGGCGAGCTGTTGTGACCTCCTCCGGAAATATATAAGCCGGAGATTCACACATTGCAAGGGAGAAAAAGGGTTCACGTTGAAGAAGGAGAGACATCGAAGGACACACCGGAGAAGGACGTGGTAGAGAGAGCTACGTTGCCAGAGAATATATATATATATATGTATATATATATATAGAGAGAGAGAGTTAGAGCCTTGTTCTTGACAACGTCAAGGCAAAGATTGAGAGAGGAAGAGAGCGAGGAAAAGATTGAGGAAGTTTGGGAGGTGTAGGAGCTGATCAAAGCGTCCTCGAGACCGAGAGTTCATCACCATTGTACTTTGTATCCCCAAAATAATCCACCAAAGCAGGACGTAGGGCTATTAGCCGAAGGGCGGCCTGAACCTGGGTAAAAAAATGATCGTGTGTGCTTTGTGTATGATCTTGCTCCGCCTGGGAATGATTGTAAGGCGGTGTTGAGGCCGAAACGCCTTCGTGCCCACTAACCAACAAGAAATGGGGATGTGTTCATCCCCGGTGTCCGCATAGGCGAGATGTGACACCCTTCTCCCTGGTGACCAAACACCAGATCCACTTGACCATGAGGCAAATGTTAATGACCCTGGTATCTGTGATCCCCAGACATCCCAGGTCCTGGGGTCTGCAAACCGCAGCCCAGATAACGCAATGTTTTTTGTGATTTGGACCGTTTGCCTCCTAGAAAAATCTCGAGCGGTACTTGTCAATCGTACGATGAAAGCCCTCGCCCAGGAGATTCAGGCCCATGGCGTGCATCAGCATGTTGGACAGACATGCATTCGTGAGGGTTAGCCGGGACACCGAACACATGCATTTCCCCATCAATGGGTCTGCACGCTTAGCCACTCTCGTGGTCACTAGCACCATGTCCACCGTAGTAAGAGCTTGGTCACTAACTGGGAGACCCAGGTATGTATACGTGAAATGTCCCTCCTAGAAGTTTAGCATATCCACGATACACTTTTGATCTAGTGGGTCGGTCCCCATAACCATAACCTCACTCTTGTGGAAATTAATACGCAGTCCCGCCATGACCTCGAAGCAAAACATGATGAACTTTAGATTAGTAATAGGAAGCACGTCTGGTTGTACCATGAATCCATGATGATCGTGTCATCTGCGTATTGGTTGTGAGAAACACCTTCCGGACATAAGATGAGGGACAACACCCACAATGTGTCCCGCCGCCTTGGCCATGTCAAGGATCACTGCCAACGCCTCTACAACAAAGTCGAAAAGGAGTGGAGAGAGGGGATCTCCCTATCAAACCCTTCTCCTGTTCCTGAAGAAGTTGCCTACTTCTGCGTTGATGGAGATCGTGTCTGGCCCCCAAGACCAGACCTAGAGCGTGATGGACCCAACCAGGGTCAAAGCCTTTCGTGAGCAGGACATCACGAAGAAAACCCTAGCTAAAACGGTCGTATGCCTTTTCAAAATCCAACTTCAGGAAAACTCCCCAAAGTTTCCTGAACTTAGTCTCGTGCACGATCTCCTGAAGAGAGAGGACTCCCTCCAGGATATGTCTACCTTTGATTAAAGCTGATTGCGTACAACTAATCGTCCTATGCGCTATGTGATGAGGACATCCCTACTGAACCACTACCTCCGTCATTACAAGATGATCAAGATGTTGTCGTGAAGCTCAAGTCCAGTGAAGTTAGGTTCGGATCCATTACAAGGCTCGTGCGAAGCTACTTAAGCAACATGTGAATTCACTCCTGAATGATACTTTGATCGATGAGAACTATATAATGCCTAAGTCCTTTTACTTATGTATGATCAGGTATGAAGATGGAGCAAGCGTCACACGAGGAGAAGAGGAGCAGCTGGACATGATGCTGGACGTGACGACATTCCATGGACGCGCGAGCGTGGAGAGGGAGGCATGCGCGTAGGAGGAAGAAGTCTGCACCGGCACTGCGGTCCTGTGCACCACGGCACTGTCACCAGGAGCACCCCAGCACTACCGCCAGGAACACCCCGGCACTGCCAGCCGTCACACCCCGACACTGCCGGCCTACCCACCCCGGCACTGCCGGCCTGCTGAGTCCGAACTAGTTTTGCCCGAACTTGTTCCAGGTCGGTGTGTATCCCCTAGTTTAGACCGATGGTCGTCCCGTACGCCTATATAAGCTACAGGGACGCCCGCAAATTAGGTTTAGACCGCGTTTAAGATAAACCCTAGTTCATAGTTGATTTCTACGCAATACTATTGAATCATACTCTCCAATTCGTTTTGATCTGGAGTTTTATTCGCACCAATTCCTTTCGATCTGGTGTTCGTGCTACTGAAAGTTTGTGTGATCTGATGTTCCATTGGGGATTAGAAGATTACAATTTACTGCTTCGTGGTCGGCGGCTACGTGCGCAAGTGTGTGGAGTTGCGAATATCTTGCAGGGTTGAGAGCTGTTGCATTGGTGACAGGAATCAATCGAGAGAATCATCAGTGTCATACAAGTTATCATCCACCATATCATCGAGTTCATCATCGTGTTCATCACCATCTACCTCGCTTACCGAGAAGATCGGGCCATCCCTTATCACTATTGGGCAAAGCTGCAGAGTATAAGATTTCGCTACAAACTTAAAGATCACATTGATAAGAGCAATGGGCCTAAATTTGTGAATATCCTCCGCACGAGGAGATTAAGGGATTAGGGTCAGAATCCTAAAGATCAGGCGCGCAATGTCAACCTGACCGAGTGCGAACATGTAAAGAATCCTTAGTAGAGACGGGCGGACCAGTTTCCAAAACCTCTTGAAAAATAGGAATGGCAGACCATCACGTCCGGGCGCCATGTACACCTTCATGTTGGAGAGGAACTCGTCCAACTCTTCCCTAGTAAAGGTCAACATTCTTGTTTTCTGCCTCCGAGACACGGCCGGCCTCCTCCCAGAGGTTGGGTGACAGAACGAGGATCCTAGGATCTTCCCCTGCCCCAAGGAGCTCTCCATAAAACCCGTAGATGTGCTCCTGGAGGCCTCTAGCGTCCGAAATGATCCTGTGTTCAGACACTAGGCGGAGAATGGTGCACTTCCGCCTCCTTCCATTTGCAACCGCATGGAAGTAAGCCGTATTGGCGTCAACTTTGAGCAGCCAATTCAGCCGGCTACGTTGCTTCCAGTACTCCTCTTCCAATTTTGTGAGATGAATCAGCTGGTCCTCCAGATGATATCTAAGGACCCATCCCTCATCATCTAGCCCACCTTCATCTGCATGCACGTCGAGTGCCTAGATTTGCGCTAGGATTCCCTCCTTCATGCCTCTCGCTAATGTTCCAATGTTGGCTTCCCGGCCTTTTAGGAATTTGCGCAGGCCCGTAGACACAAAATTCCAAGCATCAATGGGATCATGAAAATGATCCCCTAGAATCCCCAGTTCCCGCCACTTGAGCTCCACCTTTTCCCCAAACTCAGTGTGCTCGAACCAGCTCTTCTCGAAGAAGAATTTGGAGTTGTGCTTCCTCCACTCCTCCCCAGAGGTCAGGATAAGAGGGGAGTAGTCAGAGCTGATTATGGTCTCCACAGTAAGCATGCAAAGGGGGAACACCGATTCCCAACTGGAGGACAAAAAATCCCGGTCGAGGACACATCTGACCGGGTTTAGCTATTTGTTCATCCAGGTCTATCCGCTCTCCCTCGACGGATCTCCCGTAGGTGAGACTCGCCAAACAATCATTCAAGGCATTAACCCTTGGTCAGTCAATGTTGGAATTATTCTTGTCCTCTTATCCCCTAATTAGGTGTAAATATCCACCCACCACAAGTGGCTGAGGACACACGACTATCACCGTCGAAGCTCAGAGGTCTGGTGAGCGTCTATGTTCTGTCGGGCCTTTCACCAAAAAAAGCTCCCACATCTTCTTGGTTGCAAGGTGTACGACAATCGCGCTGAGGAAGAAGGAGCCCGCACCCCATTATTTTAACTCATAGGCATCCTCCTTTACTCCTAGAAGCAAACCTCCCGACCGACCCATGGCCGGGGAAGATCTCCAAGCTAATCGCCCCCCTAGGTCAATGCTTAGCACCGTGGGTGAGAAAGACTCTCTGATTATCTCCTGAAGTCCCACAAAATCCATGCGTTCCTTAATCATCAGGTCTTTGATTTGCAGGTGACGTCCCATCGCCCCAAATCCTTGGATGTTATAGAAACCTGCACGCATTATGCGTTCCTTTTCTTGCTTCGCCCAACGCAGGGTGCAAACATAGATTTAGGTCTGCCCCTTTTATTATCCTAAGGGGCAACCCGAGCGAACCCATTGAACTGTTGTGCCTCGCTCAAAACTCCGTCAACTGCCTCAGCTGTTGCCGAACACGAGACAACTGCCTCCTTAGCAGCCTTCAAATCCCAGTTTCTCAAGGATCAAGCGTGATCCAACTTGGCTTGTACCTCTTCCTTGGTTGTGATCAGGGAAAACACCTCCGCCCGTGTACCCACTTCCACCGAGAATGCAACACACGCGTCATGCCTAACCCTATCACCTTGAACCACCGAGCCTTGGGCACCCTTGAGGCCCCACCACCTTGGACCGCAGCTTGTCCACCTTGTCATTGCCATCGACGATCTCCTCGGCCTCGCTCTTGCTGAAGCACTTGGCCTTCTTGGTCCTCTGCTCGCCCCTTCTTCCTCAGAGCATGCTTCTCATGAGCGATCAGGGGAGGCCTCTCTCGAGCCCACGTCGATCAGGAAGGAGGTGGTGGTGTCCCTCGTAGAGAGAGAGAAGCCTAGATATCTTCTCCCACAAAGACCACAGTGGTAGTGGGAGGAGAGGAGCGTAGTGCGAGGAGCACCTCCGACGGTAGCAAGAACGCGCCATCATGCGCGATGTTGGAGCCGAACTCATCAATGTCGATGTTGACCTTGTCCCCGGCTGCTGGAGAAGTCTCCACGACCACCGCGTCTTCATGCTGCTCCACACCCTCCATGTCCCAGGTGATGGGGTTCGTTGCATAGAAAACAAAAAATTTCCTACCGCAAAGACGAATAAATCCAAGATCTAATCTATGGAAAAGCCAAGATCTAATCTATGAGATCTGAACAACGAGATTGAGATGAGACTAACCCTCGAAGATTCCAAAGCCTACGAGATTAATCTTGTTGTTGGTGTAGACGATCGTTCCGGTGCTGCAATCCGGCAGCACTTCCGTACTCGGTCGCGCGTATGGTGTCGATGAAGCTCCTTCCTCTCCCGTTCCAGCGGGCAGCGGAGGTGTGGTAGATCTCCTCCAAGTTCTAGCAGCACGAGGGCGTGGTGGTGGTAGTGGAGGAAGGAAACTGCAGGGCTTCGCCTAAGCCGGAGCAGCGTATGGTGGAGGAGAGAGGCGGCCAGAGGAGGGGCAATGATGGGGTAAGGTGGCCGGCCACCCCCTCCCCTCTTTATATAGGGGGCCAGGTCGGTGGGGTGGCCCCCCATCCCATCTAGGGTTAGGGGGGCGGCGGCCAAAGGGGGGAGAGGGATTTCCCCTCCCCCAAGTTGATCCCCCCCTAGGGAAACCCTAGGGGTTGGCCGGCCTGGGCCTTGGGGGGCATGTGCCCCCGGCCCATTAGGCCAGGGGCATCCCCTTGGCCCATGCTAGCCCTCCTAGGTCGTGGGCCCCATGGTGGACCCTTCCGGAACCTTCTAGAACCTTCCAGTCAACCACCGGAAAAATCCCGAACTTTTCCGAAACCCAAAAATCAACTTCCCTTATGAACCTTATTCTCCGGACTATTCCGGACCTCCTCGTGACATCCTAGATCACATCCGAGACTCCGAACAAATTTCGTCTCCATACCATATTCAAATCTACTTATGCGACATCGAACCTTAAGCGCGTCACCCTACGGTTCGCGAACTATGCAGACATGGTCGAGACTCCTCTCCGAGCAATAACCAATAGCGGGATCTGGAGATCCATAATGGCTCCCACATATTCAACGATGACTTAGTGATCGATTGAACCATTTACATACGATGCCAATTCCCTTTGTCACACGATATTTTACTTGTCCGAGGTTTGATCATCGGTATCTCCATACCTTGTTCAACCTCGTTACCGACAAGTACTCTTTACTCGTACCGCGGTATGTCATCTCTTATGATCAAATCATATGCTTGCAAGCTAATTAGACGACATTCCACCGAGAGGGCCCAGAGTATATCTATCCGTCATCGGGATGGACAAATCCCACTATTGATCCATATGCCTCAACTCACACTTTCCAAATACTTAATCCCATCTTTATAACCACCCATTTACGCAATGGCATTTGATGTAATCAAAGTACCCTTCCGGTGTAAGTGATTAACATGATCTCATGGTCGAAGGACTAAGGCAACTATGTATCGAAAGCTTATAGCAATTTGAACTTAATGACTTGATCTTATGCTACGATCATTTGGGTGTATGTCCATTATATCATTCAACCAATGACATAACCTTGTTATTAATAACATCCAATGTTCATGATCACGAAACCATGATCATCTATTAATCAACAAGCTAGTTCTACAAGAGGCTTACTAGGGACTCCTTGTTGTTTACATAACACACATGTATCAATGTTTCGGTTAATACAATTATAGCATGGTATGCAAACTTTTATCATAAACACAAAGATATTATAATAACCACTTTATTATTGCCTCTTGGGCATATCTCCAACAGTCTCCCACTTGCACTAGAGTCAATAATCTAGATTACATTGTAAGGTACCTAACACCCATGGCATTCTGGTGTTGGTCATGCTTTGCCCTAGGGAGAGCTTTAGTCAACGGATGTGCAACATTCAGATCTGTGTGTACTTTGCAAATCTCTACTTCACCATCTTCGATGTACTCGTGAATCGAATGAAAACGCAGCTTGATATGCTTCAGCTTCTTGTGTGACCTTGGTTCCTTTGCATTGGCGATGGCACCCGTGTTGTCACAATAAATGACTAACTGGTCCAATGCACTAGGAACCACACCAAGCTCATCCATACCGCTTCCGATGAAGCCTCTTAAGCCGCTATAAATTCAGATTCTGTTGAAGATTTCGCCACCGTGCACTGCTTGGAACTGCTCCAGCTTACTGCCGCACCATTCAATATAAACATGTACCCGGATCGAGACTTAGAGTCATCGGGATCGGTGTTCCAACTTGCATCGGTGTAACTGGTTACAACGAGCTCTTAGTCACCGCCATAACAAAGAAACATATCCTTAGTCCTTTTCAAGTACTTCAGGATATTCTTGACCGCTGTCCAGTGTTCCATCCCTGGATCACTTTGATATCTGCTGGTCAAACTAACAGCATGTGCGATATCCGGTCTAGTACACAGCATGGCATACATGAGAGAGCCTACTGCCGAAGCATAGGGGATCTTGCTCATCCTCTCTCTTTCATCTGCTGTAGCCGGACCTTGAGTCTTACTCAAGACCTTACCTGGCAACATAGTCAAGAACCCTTTCTTGCTCTCATCCATTCTAAACTTCTTTAGAATCTTGTCCAGGTATGTACTTTGTGAAAGGCCTATTAGGCATCTTGATCTAAATCTATAAATCTTGATGCCTAAAATGTATGCTGCTTCACCAAGGTCTTTCATTGAAAAAGACTTATTCAAATAACCTTTAACGCTGCTTAATAGTTCTATATCATTCCCAATCAATAATATGTCATCTACATATAATATCAGGAACGCTACAGAGCTCCCACTCACTTTCTTGTAAATACAGGCCTCACCATGAGTCCTTATAAAACCGAAGTCTTTGATCACCTTATCAAAGCTTAGGTTCCAACTCCGGGATGCTTGCTTCAGTCCATAAATGGAACGCTGAAGTTTGCATACCTTGTCAGCATTTTCAGGATCGACAAAACCTTTGGGTTGTACCATATACAACTCTTCCTCAATATCACCATTAAGGAACGCCGTTTTGACATCCATCTGCCAAATCTCATAATCGAAAAATGCAGCTATTGCTAACAAAATCCTCACAGACTTTAGCTTCGCCACAGGTGAGAAAGTCTCATCGTAGTCAACTCCTTGAATTTGTCGGAACCCCTTCCTGACAAGTCGAGCTTTATAGACAGTAATATTACCATCAGCATCTGTTTTTCTTTTGAAGATCCATTTATTCTCGACAGCCTTGCGGCTATCAGGTAAGTCTACCAAAGTCCATAGTTTGTTATCATACATGGATCCCATTTCGGATTTCATGGATTCTTGCCATTTGTTGGAATCTGGGCTCATCATTGCTTCTTCATACGTCGCAGGGTCCTCATCATTGTTGTCCACAATCATGACATTTAGACAGGGATCATACCAATCAGGAGTGGTATGTTCCCTCGTCGATCTGCGAGGTTCAGTAGCTTCCTCATTCGAAGTTTCATGATCATGATCATTCGCTTCCTCTCCTATCGGTGTAGGCTGCACAGGAACTTCTTCCGGCACTGCGCTACTCTGATCTATGAGAGAAGGTTCATTAACCTCGTCGAGTTCTACTTTCCTTCCAGTCACTTCTTTAGTGAGAAACTCCTTCTCAAGAAAGGATCCGTTCTTGGCAACAAAGATTTTGCCTTCGGATCTGTGATAGAAAGTGTACCCAATTGTTTCTTTAGGGTATCCTATGAAGACGCATTTCTCCGCTTTGGGTTCTAGCTTGTCAGGTTGTAACTTCTTTACATAAGCTTCGCAACCCCAAACTTTAAGGAACGACAGCTTAGGTTTCTTCCCAAACCATAATTCATACGGTGTCGTTTTAACGGATTTAGATGGTGCCCTATTTAAAGTGAATGCGGCTGTCTCTAATGCATAACCCCAAAACGATAACGGCAAATCGGTAAGAGACATCATAGACCGAACCATATCTAAGAGAGTTCGATTACGACGTTCGGACACACCATTACGATGTGGTGTTCCCGGCGGTGTCAACTGTGAAAGTATTCCGCATTTCTTTAAATGCATGCCAAACTCATAACTCAGATATTCGCCTCCGCGATCAGAACGCAGAAACTTAATCTTCTTGTTACGTTGATTTTCTACTTCACTTTGGAATTCCTTGAACTTCTCAAAAGTCTCGGACTTATGTTTCATAAAGTAAATATATCCATATCTACTCAGATCATCCGTGAAGGTTAGAACATAACGATAACCACCGCGCGATGCTACACTCATTGGTCCGCACACATCGGTATGTATGATTTCCAATAAGTCTGTAGCTCGCTCCATTGTACCAGAAAATGGAGTCTTAGTCATTTTTCCCATTAGACATGCTTCGCATCTGTCAAGTGACTCAAAGTCAAGTGACTCAAGAAGTCCATCGGAATGGAGTTTCTTCATGCGCTTCACTCCAATATGACCAAGACGACAGTGCCACATATAAGTAGAATTATCATTCAATTTAATTCGCTTAGCATCAATATTATGAACATGTGTATCACTACTATCGAGATTTAACAAGAATAAACCATTCATCTCAGGTGCATGGACATAAAAGACATTACTCATATAAATCGAACAACCATTATTCTCAGACTTAAACGAGTAACCGTCTTGCATTAAACAAGATCCAGATATAATGTTCATGCTCAACGCAGGTACCAAATAACAATTATTTAGGTTTAAAACTAATCCCGAAGGTAGATGTAGAGGGAGCGTGCCGACGGTGATCACATCGACTTTGGATCCATTTCCAACGCGCATCGTCACCTCGTCCCTCGCCAGGCTTCGTCTATTCCGCAGTTCCTATTTTGAGTTACAAATGTGAGCAACCGAACCGGTATCAAATACCCAGGCACTACTACGAGAATGTCGGGGGGAAGACCCCGGGTAGGGCAATGGACGCGGGGCAGCCGGCTAGAGGTTGGCCGGCTCGCGGCAAAGGCCGGCTGAGGAGCAGCCGGCTGGAGCCGTGGCCGGCTGCTTCGGAAGCCGGCTGGCTCTAAGTCCTAGTCGGCCTGGCTACGGCCATCTGCGCGCGTAGCTGGGCCGGCTTCTACAAGCCATATCCGGCCGGGGTCTATACCTCGGACCGACTCGAGGCTGGCGAGTCTTGCATGAGAAGGAACTGGGTAGGTGGTCCGGGTTCAAAGGTCCACGCTGACCTCACTTTTCGTAAAGCGCGGGGCACTGTAGAGCAACAGTGCCACGCGGTGGATAGGCCATCATCGCCTACGACGGTCCGTACCGGCTACAGGACATGATGGCGACAGGGACACCTCCTCGCCATGCCGCTGACCCCCTGCGGAGGACGGGACGGGCCACTACGCCTCAACGGCTCCATGACGTCAACGCCTCGGGAAGGAGCGGAAGCCGGAGCCGGCCAAGCCGGCCGATAGACCATAGGGACTTCTATGCAAAGTGCCGGCGCCTATATAAGCTGGGCTACCCTCCTCGTGCGGGGACGATCGATCATTTCTTACTTCACTCTAGACTTAGCGCTACTCGAGGAGAGAGACCTTCGT
>NC_061508.1:171237775-171291891 GCF_022539505.1 Lolium rigidum
TGAAGATGGAGATTACGAAGCTCTAAAAAGTAAGCCTGGCGGCAGCCGGCAAGAACCGATCGCCCTGACCGAAGATGGAGATTTCGAAGTAAAAAGGAAAAAAGCACGGCGGCAGCCGACAAGAACAGATCGCCCCGGCCCAAAGATGGAGATATCGGAAAAATCAAAGTTTCGCCGCCGGCTACTAACCTAAGCCGGCAGCCGACGGCCGAAAGCCGGCAAAGGGAAAGGCATAAGATAAAAGACTCACCCGCCAAGCCGCGGTCGAGCGCGCTAATTTCCTCCACCCACCGCTTGGCGGTGGCCGACGGCCTCATTGGACTTGGTGGTCACCTCTTCCACGAAGCGCAAGCCGTTGCCGCTCCACCTCCTCCAGCCCGCTTGCTCGGGCCCTCCCGGTTTCTCCTCCCCGTCCTTCTTGAGGGCGGCAAGTTCCTTGAGGTGGTTAGCCTCAAGGCTGGCGCAGCCGTTTCAGCTCCCCATCGGCCACCTTCGGCTTGGCGACAGGCAGCCGGTTCGCTTCCTCGCTTACGGCGCATTGGGCACGGGCGACTCGGAGATCCGACTCAGGTTGCGGGACCGGGCGGCCTCAGCTGCAAGCCGGCAAAAACAAGCCATCAGTAAAAAAGAAACCTAACAGAGAAAGAGCAAGTCAAAATAAAGAAAGTCTTACCCTTGGCAGCCTCCAGCTCGCGGGCCAAGCCGGCCCGCTCAATCTTGGCCTTGTGGTAGCTAGTCACCACTTTGTTGTACAAAACGGTGCGTCGCTCCGCAACCACCTGAAAGAAACAATCAGATATCTAGACGAAACCCGGACCGGCTCCAAGCAGCCGGCCCATGCCTCGGAGGGCTACCAGGATAACAACAGAACTGCAAAAATGAGAAGACACATACCTTGTCAGCATCCTCTAGCGTTGCCAGCTGGGCAAGGGTCTCGGCGGCCTTGGCCTTGAGGCTGCCGTGGAAGCCAGAAAAGAACATCTTCATGGGCGCCACGCCTGGCTGCCCCTCCCGGCTGGTCACCTCGCAGGCATCCGCCTGGTGCCACGCCTTCTCCATCGTGCCAGCTGAGCCCAGGCTGGAGTCGGAGGCGGATGCCACGTTCAGCAGTCGGGCGCCTTTGGCCACGTGGAGGCCTTTAGATGGGTCCGACGGGCCCTCCATCCTCACCAGTGCCCGGGAGCCGGCGTCCCTTGTGCGTGCCGGCTCGTCCCTGGCCGGCTCCTCCCTCGTCGGCTCCGAAGCCGGAGGCGGCGCGGTCGAAGCAGTCGGCCCCGTGGGAGCTGATGTCTACGGGAGCTTCTATTCTTGTAGACAGTGTTGGGCCTCCAAGAGGAGAGGTTTGTAGAACAGCAGCAAGTTTCCCTTAAGTGGATACCCAAGGTTTATCGAACTCAGGGAGGAAGAGGTCAAAGATATCCCTCTCATGCAACCCTGCAACCACAAAGCAAGAAGTCTCTTGTGTCCCCAACACACCTAATAGGTGCACTAGTTCGGCGAAGAGATAGTGAAATACGGGTGGTATGAATAAGTATGAGCAGTAGCAACGGTGCCGAGAAAAGTGCTTGGCGTGTAGTTGATGGTGGTGGTATTGCGGCAGATAGTAACGCGATAAAACGATAAACAAGCGGTAGTAACTCAGCGGTAGTAACGCAGCGAGTAGTAAACAAGCGGTAGTAACTCAGCGGTATTCAGGAACAAGGCCTAGGGATTACACTTTCACTAGTGGACACTCTCAACATTGATCACATAACAGAATAGATAAATGCATACTCTACACTTTTGTTGGATGAT
This sequence comes from Lolium rigidum, assembly GCF_022539505.1. Taxonomy (NCBI): domain Eukaryota; kingdom Viridiplantae; phylum Streptophyta; class Magnoliopsida; order Poales; family Poaceae; genus Lolium; species Lolium rigidum. Next base: position 171,239,570 of record NC_061508.1, read on the forward strand.
GAACACATTGCGTAGGATTACACGAACCCTCAATGCCGGAGTTAACAAGCTCCACAATAATGCTCATGTTTAAGTAACCTTTAGTGTAAGATAGATCAACGCTACTAAACCAAGTACTAGCATAGCATGCACACTTGTCACCTTCATGCATATGTAGGAGGAATAGATCACATCAATATTATCATAGCAATAGTTAACTCCATAATCTACAAGAGATCATGATCATAGCATAAACCAAGTACTAACACGGTGCACGCACTGTCACCTTTGCACACATGCAGGAGGAATAAAACTACTTTAATAACACATTGCTAGAGTAGCACATAGATAAATTGTGATACAACATGCTGCAATCATAAAGAGATATAAATAAGCACCTCACTATACCATTCAATGAGTAAGTATTCTGTGAAATCTAGCCTAAGAGACCCACACGGTGCACACACTTGTCACCTTTACACACGTGGGACGAGGAGTCTCCGGAGATCACATAAGTAAAACCCACTTGACTAGCATAATGACATCTAGATTACAAGCATCATCATATGAATCTCAATCATGTAAAGCAGCTCATGAGATTATTGTATTGAAGCACATAGGAGAGAGATGAACCACATAGCTACCGGTACAGCCCCAGAGCCTCGATGGAGAACTACTCCCTCCTCATGGGAGCAGCAGCGGTGATGAAGATGGCGGTGGAGATGGCAGCGGTGGCGATGGAGATGGCAGCGGCGTCGATGGAGAAGCCTTCCGGGGGCACTTCCCCGCTCCGGCAGGGTGCCGGAACGGAGTCTGTCCCCCGGATTGGAGTTTCGCGATGGCGGCGGCGCCACGGTAGCTTTGCTGGGTTTCGTCAATTGGTATCGGGTTTTCTGATCCGGGGGCTTTATATAGGCGAAGAGGCGGCGCGGGAGGGCTGACAGGGGGCCACACCATAGGGCGGCGCGGCCCCCTCTCGGCCGCGCCGGCCTAGGGTTTGGTGGCCCTGTGGCCCCCCTCCGGTCCTTCCGGGTGTTCTGGATGCTTCCGATGAAAATAGGAACTTTGGCGTTGATTTCGTCCGATTCGAGAATATTTCGTTACTAGGATTTCTGAAACCAAAAACAGCGGAAAACGAGAGCGGCACTTCGGCATCTTGTTAATAGGTTAGTTCCGGAAAATGCACGAATATGACATAAAGTGTGCATAAAACATGTAGATAACATCAATAATGTGGCATGGAACACAAGAAATTATCGATACGTTGGAGACGTATCGGCATCCCCAAGCTTAGTTACTGCTCGTCCCGAGCGAGGTAAAACGATAACAAAGATAATTTACGGAGTGACATGCCATCATAAACTTGATCATACTATTTGTAAAGCATATGTAGTGAATGCAGCGATCAAAACAATGTATATGACATGGGTAAACAAGCTGAATCATATAGCAAAGACTTTTCATGAATAGCACTTCAAGACAAGCATCAATAAGTCTTGCATAAGAGTTAACTCATAAAGCAATAATTCAAAGTAAAGGTATTGAAGCAACACAAAAGAAGATGAAGTTTCAGCGGTTGCTTTCAACTTATAACATGTATATCTCATGGATAATTGTCAATGCAAAGCAATATAACAAGTGCAATATGCAAATATGTAAGAATCAATGCACGGTTCACACAAGTGTTTGCTTCTTGAGGTGGAGAGAAATAGGTGAGCTGACTCAACAATAAAAGTAAAAGAATGGTCCTCATAGAGAAAAAGCATCGATTGCTATATTTGTGCTAGAGCTTTGATTTTGAAAACATAAAGAGAGCATAAAAAATAAAGTTTTGAGAGGTGTATGTTGTTGTCAACGAATGGTAGCGGGTACTCTAACCCCCTTGCCAGACAAACCTTCAAAGAGCGGCTCCCATTTTATTTTATTTTTGGATGGCACTCCTTCCAACCTTTCTTTCACAAACCATGGCTAACCGAATCCTCGGGTGCACTGCCAACAATCTCATACCATGAAGGAGTACCTTTTTATTTTAGTTTTATTATGATGACACTCCTCCCAACCTTTGCTTACACAAGCCATGGCTAACCGAATCCTTCGGGTGCCGTCCAACAATCACATACCATGGAGGAGTGTCTATTTTTAGTTTGTTAATTTGGGACTGGGAATCCCATTGCCGGCTCTTTTTGCAAAATTATTGGATAAGCGGATGAAGCCACTAGTCCATTGGTGAAAGTTGCCCAACAAGATTGAAAGATAAACACCACATACTTCCTCATGAGCTATAAAACATTGACACAAATAAGAGGTAATAAATTTTGAATTGTTTAAAGGTAGCACTCAAGCAACTTACTTTGGAATGGCGGGAAATACCATGTAGTAGGTAGGTATGGTGGACACAAATGGCTTAGTGTTGTTTGGCTCAAGGATTTGGATGCATGAGAAGTATTCCCTCTCGATACAAGGTTTAGGCTAGCAAGGTTGTTTGAAGCAAACACAAGGATGAACTAGTACAGCAAAACTCACATAAAAGACATATTACAAGTATTATAAGGCTATACATCGTCTTCCTTGTTGTTCAAACTCAATACTAGGAATTATCTAGACCTTAGAGAAACCAATTATGCAAACCAAATTTTAGCATGCTCTATGTATTCTTCACTAATAGGTGCAAAGTATATGATGCAAGAGCTTAAACATGAGCACAACAATTGCCAAGTATCACATTACCCAAGACATTATAGCAATTACTACATGTATCATTTTCCAATTCCAACCATATAACAATTTAACGAAGAGGAAACTTCGCCATGAATATTATGAGCTAAGAACACATGTGTTCATACGAACCAGCGGAGCGTGTCTCTCTCCCACACAAGCATGATGTAATCCAATTTATTCAAACAAAAACAAAAACAAAAGCACACAGACGCTCCAAGAAAAAGCACATAAGATGTGATGGAATAAAAATATAGTTTCAGGGGAGGAACCTGATAATTTTGTCGATGAAGAAGGGGATGCCTTGGGCATCCCCAAGCTTAGACGCTTGAGTCTTCTTGATATATGCAGGGGTGAACCACCGGGTGCATCCCCAAGCTTAGAGCTTTCACTCTCCTTGATCGTAGTATATCATCCTCCTCTCTTGACCCTTGAAAACTTCCTCCACACCAAACTCGAAACAACTCATTAGAGGGTTAGTGGACAATAAAAATTAACATGTTCAGAGGTGACACAATCATTCTTAACACTTCTGGACATTGCATAAAGCTACTGGACATCAATGGATCAAAGAAATTCATCCAACATAGCAAAAGAGGCAATGCGAAATAAAAGGCAGAATCTGTCAAAACAGAACAGTCCGTAAAGATGGATTTTATTAGGCCACCAGACCTGCTCAAACGAAAATGCTCAAATTGAATGAAAGTTGCGTACATATCTGAGGATCATGCTCGTAAATTGGCATAATTTTCTGAGCTTCCTGCAGGGCAGTGGGCTCAGATTCGTGACAGCAAAGAAATCTGGAACTGCGCAGTAATCCAAATCTAGTACTTACTTTTCTATCAACGGCTTAACTTGGCACAACAAAACACAAAACTAAGATAAGGAGAGGTTGCTACAGTAGTAGACAACTTCCAAGACACAAATATAAAACAAAGTACTGTAGCAAAATAACACATGGGTTATCTCCCAAGAAGTTCTTTCTTTTTAGCCATTAAGATGGGCTCAGCAGTTTTAATGATGCACTCGCAAAAGATAGTATGTGAAGCAAAAGAGAGCATCAAGAGGCAAATTCAAAACACATTTAAGTCTAACATTCTTCCTATGCATAGGAATCTTGTAAATAAACAAGTTCATGAGGAGCAAAGTAACAAGCATAGGAATCTTGTAAATAAACAAGTTCATGAGGAGCAAAGTAACAAGCATAGGAAGATAAAACAAGTGTAGCTTCAAAAATTTCAGCACATAGAGAGGCATTTTAGTAACATGAAAATTTCTACAACCATATTTTCCTCTCTCATAATAACTTTCAGTAGCATCATGAGCAAACTCAACAATATAACTATCAAATGAAACATTCTTATCATGAGTCTCATGCATAAAATAATTACTCTCCACATAAGCATAATCAATTTTATTAGTTGTAGTGGGAGCAAATTCAACAAAGTAGCTATCATTATTATTCTCATCATCAAATATAGGAGGCATATTGTAATCATAATCAAATTCACTCTCCATAGTAGGTGGCACCAAAAGACCACTATCATTATAATCATCATAAATAGGAGGTAAAGAATCATCAAAGTAAATTTTCTCCTCAATGCTTGGGGGACTAAAAAGATCATGAAAACCAGCTTCCCCAAGCTTAGAACTTTCTATATTATTGTCAACAATGGTGTTCAAAGCGTTCATACTAATATTACTACCAGCATGCAAAGAAGATTTCATAGGTTTTTTAATTTTCGCATCAAACAATCCATGTTTTAAATCAGGAAATAGAACAAGAAGCTCATTGTTGTCCATTATGCCAAACTAGTGTAAACAAGAAACAACAAGATGCAATTGCAGGATCTAAAGGAAATAGCTTTGAGCACACACACAACGGCGCCGGAAAAATACTTTACCTGAGACCGTAGTATGAGAGCCTTTTACCTTTCCTCCCCGGCAACGGCGCCAGAAAAGTGCTTGATGTCTACGGGAGCTTCTATTCTTGTAGACAGTGTTGGGCCTCCAAGAGGAGAGGTTTGTAGAACAGCAGCAAGTTTCCCTTAAGTGGATACCCAAGGTTTATCGAACTCAGGGAGGAAGAGGTCAAAGATATCCCTCTCATGCAACCCTGCAACCACAAAGCAAGAAGTCTCTTGTGTCCCCAACACACCTAATAGGTGCACTAGTTCGGCGAAGAGATAGTGAAATACGGGTGGTATGAATAAGTATGAGCAGTAGCAACGGTGCCGAGAAAAGTGCTTGGCGTGTAGTTGATGGTGGTGGTATTGCGGCGAGTAGTAACGCAGATAAAACAGATAAACAAGCAGTAGTAACTCAGCGGTAGTAACGCAAGCAGTAGTAAACAAGCAGTAGTAACTCAGCGAGTATTCAGGAACAAGGCCTAGGGATTACACTTTCACTAGTGGACACTCTCAACATTGATCACATAACAGAATAGATAAATGCATACTCTACACTTTTGTTGGATGATGAACACATTGCGTAGGATTACACGAACCCTCAATGCCGGAGTTAACAAGCTCCACAATAATGCTCATGTTTAAGTAACCTTTAGTGTAAGATAGATCAACGCTACTAAACCAAGTACTAGCATAGCATGCACACTGTCACCTTCATGCATATGTAGGAGGAATAGATCACATCAATATTATCATAGCAATAGTTAACTCCATAATCTACAAGAGATCATGATCATAGCATAAACCAAGTACTAACACGGTGCACGCACTGTCACCTTTGCACACATGCAGGGAGGAATAAAACTACTTTAATAACACATTGCTAGAGTAGCACATAGATAAATTGTGATACAACATGCTGCAATCATAAAGAGATATAAATAAGCACCTCACTATACCATTCAATGAGTAAGTATTCTGTGAAATCTAGCCTAAGAGACCCACACGGTGCACACACTGTCACCTTTACACACGTGGGACGAGGAGTCTCCGGAGATCACATAAGTAAAACCCACTTGACTAGCATAATGACATCTAGATTACAAGCATCATCATATGAATCTCAATCATGTAAAGCAGCTCATGAGATTATTGTATTGAAGCACATAGGAGAGAGATGAACCACATAGCTACCGGTACAGCCCCGAGCCTCGATGGAGAACTACTCCCTCCTCATGGGAGCAGCAGCGGTGATGAAGATGGCGGTGGAGATGGCAGCGGTGGCGATGGAGATGGCAGCGGCGTCGATGGAGAAGCCTTCCGGGGGCACTTCCCCGCTCCGGCAGGGTGCCGGAACAGAGTTCTGTCCCCCGAATTGGAGTTTCGCGATGGCGGCGGCGCCACGGTAGCTTTCACGGAGTTTCGTCAATTGGTATCGGGTTTTCTGATCCGGGGGCTTTATATAGGCGAAGAGGCGGCGCGGGAGGGCTGACGGGGGGCCACACCATAGGGCGGCGCGGCCCCCTCCGGCCGCGCCGGCCTAGGGTTTGGTGGCCCCGTGGCCCCCTCCGGTCCTTCCGGGTGTTCGGATGCTTCCGATGAAAATAGGAACTTTGGCGTTGATTTCGTCCGATTCGAGAATATTTCGTTACTAGGATTTCGAAACCAAAAACAGCGAGAAAACAGGAGCTGGCACTTCGGCATCTTGTTAATAGGTTAGTTCCAGAAAATGCACGAATATGACATAAAGTGTGCATAAAACATGTAGATAACATCAATAATGTGGCATGGAACACAAGAAATTATCGATACGTTGGAGACGTATCAGGAGCCGTCGCCTCCGGCGCCTGAGGCGCTCCCTCCGGGCTGCTCTCCAGCACCACAATGTTGGGCGCGGGCCCGCCGACTCCGGTCGCAGGCGGCGCAGCCCCGCCAGCTCCAGCTCCAGTCGCAGGCGGCATACCCCTGCCAGCTCCGGCCGCCTGCTCCACAAACGGGGCGCGGCGCGGAAACATGTCGTCTATGGTTGGCCGGCGCACCGGCTCACCCGGGGCACCGCCGCCAGGCGCCGCAGAAGGTGCAGCTGAAGAAGACGCCCCCGCAGAAGGTGGCGTAGCCGCAGGCGGCACGATAACAGCAGGCGGCGTGCGCGCGCGCGTCGAGGGCTGCGGGGTTGGCTCCCTCCTCTGCCGCTGAAGCGGCGACGTGATGGGAGGAGCCTGCCGAGAGCCGCCGCCCTGGGTAAACTTTATCGGAGCCCTAGTTGAACAAGCAAGAAAAGATAAATACAAAAAGGAAGGAAAGAAAAGGAATCAAACAACAGAGAAAAAAGAACTTACCCGGCTTGCTCCGGAACCCTCTTGGGCGCCTGCCGGCGTTGCTTCTTGGCCTTCGCCTCCACCCCAGCCGTGGACCCGCCGATGGCCCGCTTCTTCCCCTTAGGCGCGGAAGTCGCCGTGCCCGCAGGCGGCCTCGTGCGCAGAGGCACCGCAGGGATTGGCCCCGTGTCGGACTCCGCCGGCTCCGCCTGCGCCTGCTCCTGCTCCTGCTCATGTTCCGGCGAGGGCGGCGGATTATGCTCCCCCTGGCCGACTTGGTCCGGCACCTCCGGCAGATCGTCGTCGCCGGCTTGGTCGCCGGCTGGGTCGGCCGGATCGACATGATCCGGCGGCCAGATCTTCGTCGCCAGGTCGCCATCCTCAATGCCTTGGCGGGTGAAAAGCTGAAAGCAAAACAAGATAAATATCAAGTCGGCCACGCAGCCGCAAGCCGGAAGATGGCCAAAACATCAAACTTACCAATTCCGGCGGCTGCTCCCGGTCGTAGGGCGGCAGCCCCCAATCCCAGTTCTCCGGCATGTTGGCCTTGGTGATGTTGTTCACCCGGCGAGCAACCTGGGACTTGGTGAGCTCCACCTTCGACGTCCGGGTTGGGTCAAGCCGGCCGGACATGCGCCCAATCTTGTGGACACGCCACTGGAGCGGCAACACCCGACGCATGACGTAAGTGCAGAGGAGGTCCTCGGCGCTCAGCCGGCCTCCCGTGACGCACTCCCCCAGGAAATCCCACAGGAGGTTCACCTCCGCGTCCGGGTCCGCTGACTTGGGGTTGTGGCCCCAGTTGAGCCGGCTGACTGGTGGAGCCGGGTTGTATTCCGGCAGGTTGAGCCGGTCGAAGGCTGGGCTTTCGTTCCGCACATAATAGAAGGACATCTGCCAGTTCTTCACAGAATCCACAGTCGGGATCCGTGGAAAAGACGTACCCGTGCGAGGATAGAGGGAGGCGGCGCCGCAGGTCCTCAGACGGCCTTCAGTCGTCTGCGCCTTGATGTAGAAGAGCCGGCTCCAGAACTCCACATCCGGCCACAAGCCGGCGTAGCCTTCCATGAAAGCCACATAGCAGCTGAGGAGGATGATGGCGTTGGCCGGCAGGTGGTGCGGCTGCATGACGAAGAAGTCGAGGAACCGGCGGAAGAAGTTTGAAGCCGGCAGGCCCAACCCACGGTCGAGGTGCGCTCCGAAGACCACACGTTCGCCGGGTTCCGGCCTGGGCTCCATCTCGGTGCCAGGCGCCCTCGTAGTCACCCCCGCCGGAATGCGGCGGAGGCGCACGAGCCGCTCGATGTCGTCCTCCCGCATGTAGGAGCCCCTCCAAGAGCCGCTTGGTTGAGCCATTGAGGACGAGGAGGAAGAAGAAGACCACGAGAGGCAAAACGGCGAAGAAGAACCGCTCCTCGCCGGAGGAGAGCGCGGTGGAGAAGAGCGCGCCGTCGACACGCGCGGCCCCGTGGCGCCGGATTGGCAGAGTTGTGGCGGTAGCTCGGCGGAGGAACGTCGGGGCGACCGCTCGCCGAAGTTCGCCAGGGAAACGGTGGAGTAGCCGCGCAGAATCAGTGGAAGGCTCGAACGGGAGAAAGGGCGAAGTGGGAGCGCGAGGAAGAAGAAGACGCCTCGATACCGCTCGGGTGGCATTTATAGCCGCCTGATGCGCCAGTTGCGTGGCCACGTGGCGATCGTGGGCCACGATGGGGATTTACTGCGGCCATAACTACCCCCACGACGGCTGCGGCTACCGAAAACTGCCGCGCCACTTCCCCACGACCGCACTGGATCCGGAGGAGACATTGATGTGACCAGACGAAACGGCAACAGGAGCCAGCCGTCAGACCCGTCAGGTCGGGCGCAAGGCCCAAGGCGGCGGAAACTCCGGCGCTCCCAGTCGGAGCCGGACATTAAATTCAAACCAGCTCCAAACTCTCCTAACAAGGCGGAGACATCGTCAATACTTGTAAAAAAGCAAAAGCTGCAGACGCGAAAATGACGTCCGGCTAGAAGCAGCCGGACGGGGCAAGCCGGATGAGGGCGCAGCCGGCTGAATGGAAATTCTCAGTCGGCCCCTCCAAGGGCCGCCCAACGCATTCAGAAGATCTTAGAGCCAGGGAAACCTGCCTAGGTCCCTCTTAACGCAGGACCTTGCCAGCTTCGGGGGCTAATGTCGGGGGGAAGACCCCGGGTAGGGCAATGGACGCGGGGCAGCCGGCTAGAGGTTGGCCGGCTCGCGGCAAAGGCCGGCCGAGGAGCAGCCGGGCTGGAGCCGTGGCCGGCTGCTTCGGAAGCCGGCTGGCTCTAAGTCCTAGTCGGCCCGGCTACGGCCATCTGCGCCGTAGGCTGGGCCGGCTTCTACAAGCCATATCCGACGGGGTCTATACCTCGGACCGACTCGAGGCTGGCGAGTCTTGCATGAGAAGGAACTGGGTAGGTGGTCCGGGTTCAAAGGTCCACGCTGACCTCACTTTCAGTAAGCGCGGGGCACCGTAGAGCAACGGTGCCACGCGGCGGACAGAGCCATCATCGCCTACGATGGTCCGTACCGGCTACCAGGACATGATGGCGACAGGGACACCTCCTCGCCATGCCGCTGACCCCCTCTGGCGGACGGGACGGGCCACTACGCCTCAACGGCTCCATGACGTCAACGCCTCGGGAAGGAGCGGAAGCCGGAGCCGGCCAAGCCGGCCAGTAGACCATAGGGACTTCTATGCAAAGTGCCAGCGCCTATATAAGCTGGGCTACCCCCCTCGTGCGGGGGACGATCGATCATTTCTTACTTCACTCTAGACTTAGCGCTACTCGAGGAGAGAGACCTTCGTCTACCTTAGCCTCCCCGAGCAGCCGGACACAGCTCTAGGAGCACCATTGTATTGTGTGACTACCATATACACTCATAGCAGGAGTAGAGGTGTTACCTCCATCGGAGGGCCTCGAACCTGGGTACGTCGACCGTGTCACTCGTGCCCATACCCGCTTCCGGATACCACCGTGAGACCATCTAGGAACCACCTTCGATTAGCCACCCTATGGCATATGCCGTGACGATACCACGACAGAGAACCAGTAAGATAGACATCAATAACATGTATATCAAATATACCTTTCTTTTTGACGTGGCCGATCTTCAGATCGGCCAAGTATTTGGAGCAATTGCGCTTCCAGTGCCCCTTCCCCTGGCAGTAATAGCACTCAGTCTCAGGTTTATGACCAGCCTTAGGCTTCTCAGGATGCGCTGCAACTTTCTTGCCGCCCTTCTTGAAGTTACCCTTGTTAGGCTTGCCCTGCTTTTCCAAACTGGTGGTCTTGTTGACCATCAACACTTGATTCTCCTTCTTAATCTCTACTTCATCAGATTTCATCATGGAAAAGAGTTCAGGTAAATATTTGTTCATGTTCTGCATGTTGTAGTTCATCACGAAGTTCTTGTAACTTGGTGGCAGTGATTGAAGGACACGGTGACATAGGCATCCCCAATGGGCCTGCCGAAGATGGTACCTGGGGTTTACTGAAGGCCCACGACCCGAAGAATAAGAAGAATCGAAAGCCCAAGTTGTTACTAAGGAAAGCTAGAGTTGTATTAGGAGATGATGTTTGTAATCTTGCGGGATGGGTTGGAAACCCTCCCGGACTCTGTAAACTTGTGTATCACGAATCCCTCGGCTCCGCCTCCTATATAAGGGGGAGTCGAGGGACAAAGAGAGAATCGAATTTACTATCAACACAACCCTAGTTTTATATTCGTCGAGTACTTTTTGGCTGAAACCTTCGAGATCTACTTGCCCTCTACATCTAACTAAACCCTAGTCTACAATCCGTAGGCATTGACAAGTCGATACCTTGTCAATTGGCGCCGTCTGTGGGATCTAGAGGCGACAAGGAGCTGATCTCGATGGCACGTTCAAGATCTTCGACTTCGTCAGTAGCAAGCAACATCATGGACAGAGGTAAACAGATCGAAACTGGTCTCGTTGATTTTATTCCTCACCCGCCCTCCCGTTTGGATGCATATGCGTATCTGGAGGAGCCCATGAAGATGACGTTTGGAAAGTTCCACTTCCGCGTCGAGAAAGAAGGAGCGTATCGTCTCGAAGTTCCGATCTCGTCGGGATTATCGGCGGTTGGTCCTGATTTCTCAAACTCAGTATCATCCGTCGAGTCAAGCGACAAGGAGATTTCGTCGCGACGCTTCATCGGCAGCAGGGCAAGCGAAAAACTCGCCAAGATCTTCAGCGACATGTCCTTTGAGTCATCTGCGGACTCCTATATAAGCGATGATTCGAGCGACACCGATAGCTTCGACTTCATCGACAAATCCATCTCTATTGGGAAGGTCTTCACCAATCTCTATGATGGTGTCACCAAACCAAGCAAAGTGAAAACTCCAAAATATCACCAAGTTTATGCCATTGGAGAAGCAAGTCGCGATCAAGAGGAAACATCAGAGGCTTTCGATGATTTGGGAAACCCCTATGTCGATCCCTCAGATCTAAGGAGAGGTTTGGGCACTAAATATGTCGGGCCCACACCACGTGTCAGAGTTCAACTTCCACAAGAAGCATGGGATAGAGCTGCGAAAGCTTTGGATGGCTCTAAACCAATGGAGACAACTGCTACGGTCGAAGAACTGCAAGCTTATCAATATAGACTCGCCCGAGCTGGAAGAGAATTGGAAAAACAGACAGCTGCTTTGAACAGAAGAAAGGAGGCAGCTTCCGCATCAAGCAGGCGACGAGCGGAATTAAGTCGACAATCAGAAACTTTGGGAGATAGTCACAGAGAAGCTCGGAGGAGAGCAAGATCTCGGCTGCAAAATATACCGGAAGCTGAAAGAGAGACTCTAATCCAAAACCTCGACATGTCCTTTATGTCAATCGACACGAGGGGGAATATTATCCCAAAAACACCGGAAGCAGGATACAAGGCGACACAAGCTTTCATCTTAGCGTCCAGGCCACCTCGCGGAGATCCAAGAGAAGCATTGTACAACATGGCCATGGCAGGATGTGGAGCCATGGGAGCAGCGTTCACAACTACACCTCCCGAAGGAACTGCGAGGCAAAATAGTCCGAGACCTACCGCAGCAGTGCAAGATCCACCAAGAGCGAGTGGAGCCAGAGGCACAACAACTCAGGCCAGAGTTGATAGAGCGCGACAAGAAAGAAGGGAACGACGGCATTCACCAGAACTTGCTGAAGAGGACATGTGTGGACTTCCATGTTTCACACGACGGGTCCGAAAAACTCGAGTTCCATCAGGATTCAAGCTACCCGATAGTTTCAAGAAATTCGATGGCCTGCAAGACCCCGAGGATTGGCTAGTCGATTACCTCGAGACAGTAAAATTGATAGGCGAGACCAGAGCGACAGCCATGCAGAGCATCCAGATACATCTGAGCGGAGCCGCCAGATCATGGATAAAGAAGCTTCCCCCAGGTTCCATCGACAGCTGGGAAAGTTTTGAGGACGTGTTTATCAAGAATTTCCGGTCAACCTGCAAGAAACCTGCGACACTAGAGGAGTTGAGGTCATGTCGACAAAAGCATGATGAATCAATGAGGAAGTACATCCAAAGGTGGAACATCATCAAAAACTCGGCGAGAAAATATATCCGACGAAAGAGCGATAGATGCATTTGTTGCGAGGAGTTCGACGAGGAGATTTCGTGGAGGACTTGGGGAGGACAAACCCAAGAACAGTATCAGCATTAATGGAAATAGCAAACAGATGGGCAGATGGTGAAGATGCGGTACATAACAAACGACATAGGTCCCCAGAGGAAGATCGCAGTCGAAATTTTCAAAATAGACGACGATTTCCCCGTCAATTTTCAAGTTACGATGCACCTGGCCAAATATCGGCTGGCTTTCGGGGAAACAATGGAGGAAACAGTAGAGATGACTACCAGAGAAGCAACGCACAGCAAGGCGACAATAGAGATAACAGGCAAAATAGCGGGTCAAGGTTTCAAAGATCTTTTGTAACTCCCGAAGATATGATGAACGGGCCGTGCCAGATGCACTTTTTCCTCGACAACAATGGGAAAAGGCAATCAGGACATCTGCAGAAAGACTGCCGCAATTTCCAAGCAATGTTGCGGGTCGCAGGGATGGCTAATGCTCACGCAGCCAATAGAAACCCCCAAGGGCCCAGGAGTGAGATCCACTTGCCACCTCCTCCCGCGATCACGGACGAAAATCGACACCAGCTCAGAATAGCGGCAACACCACAACCACCTCCATATGTTGATCCGAACAATAATGGTGCGGTGTCAATGATTCAAAAAAGCCAGGCCATCTAATAGGGCTCAGAAAGTAATCTCGCGGCAAGTGTTTATGGCAGAAAAGATGCCTCCACCAACGGTTGAGTACCTAAATTGGTCAGGGCAAGATATTGGCTTTACAATAGCGGATCACCCGCAGCAAGTTCCTCGACCAGGGCAATCAGCACTCATCTTACCAGCAGTAATTGCAGGATTCGACGTATCTCGAGTGTTTATAGATGGCGGCAGCAGTTTAAACCTTATGTACGCAGATACGCTAAGGAAGATGAACATCTCCCTAGCAAATTTGAAACCAACCAACACACATTTCCACGGCATCACACCAGAGAAGCCAAGTTACCCATTGGGGAGGATCAATATCGACGTTCAGTTTGGGACTCGAGAAAATTACAGGATAGAAAGGTTGGAATTCGAAGTTGTGGATTTCCCGTCGCAGTATCACGCTTTGTTGGGGCGACCAGCATATGCCAGGTTTATGGCGGTACCACATTACACGTACTTGCTTTGGAGGTTACCTGGACCTAAGGGGCCAATCACAGTCAAAGGAAGCTTCGCGCTGGCCGATAAATGCGACAAAGATTTTCATCGACTATCAGAAACTTTCGGGATGCAGGCAGAGTACGCAGCGTCAAGGCTCATGACTGATTATGATGTGCTGCCAGACGTAGGGAGGCCCAACAAGGAATCAACCTTCAACACCGCCAAAGATTCTAAGGAAGTGCAAATCCACCCAACCGATCCGAAGAAAACGACATCCATCGCGACAAACATGGACCTCGCATAGGAAAGCGCGCTCATCGAGTTCCTCCGTGAGCACTGGAAAATCTTCGCATGGTGTCCAGCTGACATGCCAGGAGTACCCAGGGAACTTGCCGAGCACCACCTAAACTTGGATCCAATAGCAAGACCAATCAAACAACCGTTGCGGCGTTTCTCGGAACCAAACCGCAAAGCTATGCTGTCAGAAATTGATCGACTTAGAGAAGCTAGTTTCATTAAAGAGATATCTACCGAGGCCACTTGGGTAGCTAACCCAGTGATGGTGCCGAAGAAAAACACGAAAGTCCTTCGCATGCGTGTCGACTTTACGTGCCTCAATAAACATTGTCCAAAGGATCACTTTCCCCTCCCAAGGATCGATCAAATTATCGACTCCACGGCAGGATGTGAACGTCTTTCCTTCTTGGACGCATATTCTGGTTATAACCAGATCAGATTAAAAGAAGATGACGAAGCAACATATCAACGGATGAAAAACGCGGGAGCAACATATCAACGGATGATGCAAAAGTGCTTAGCAACACAGATTTGGAAAAATGTACAAGTATACATCGACGACGTCGTCATCACATCAAAAAAGGGGGCAACATTAATCAAGGACTTGAAGGAAACTTTCGACAACCTCGACAAATTTTGTCTCAAGTTGAATCCGACGAAATGTTCTTTCGGCGTCCTACGAGGAGAACTTCTCGGGTTCCTAGTTTCAGCAAGAGGGATTGAAGCAAATCCCGAAAAAATCCAAGCTATCGTAACAATGAGGAAGCCAACAAAGTTGAAGGAAATACAGCAGTTAACTGGGCAAGTCGCAGCTTTAAGAAGATTCGTCGCCAGGCTGGGAGAAAAGGCGCTACCATTCTACGCCTTAATCAAACAAGGAGAGAAGTTCCAGTGGAAGGAAGATGCAGATAGGGCCTTCGAGGACCTCAAACGGAAAATTTCGACACCACCAATTTTAGTGGCGCCAAAAGAGAAAGAACCGCTCCTGTTATATATTGCGGCTACACCTCAGGTGGTCAGTACGGCGCTAGTTGTCGAAAGAGAAGAAGAAGGAAAACTCCATGGAGTGCAGAGGCCAGTATATTTCATTAGCGAAGTATTATCGCCTTCAAAACAGAGGTACCCGCAGTACCAAAAGCTAGCATATGGAGTATTCACAACCGCAAGAAAATTGCGCCACTATTTTTCGGCGCATCCGATAATAGTGGTCAATGAGGCGCCTTTATCCAACATACTCAATAATCCAGAAGCTACAGGCCGTGTCTCCCTTTGGGGAATAGAACTTTCTCCTCGGGACATCACGTATGAAAAAAGAAAGGCAATAAAGTCACAAATTCTACCAGACTTCATCGCAGAGTGGATGGAGTTGCAAAACACAGGACCTCCGGATTTATCGAGAACCTGGACTATGAACTTCGACGGGTCCAAAAGGTTAGAAGGAGCTAGAGCAGGGGTGATACTCATATCACCTGAAGGCGACAAATTGAAATACGTCCTGCGGATGACGTTCCCAAACGCATCTAATAATGAGGCAGAATATGAAGCCCTTATACATGGGATGAAGATGGCGAAAGCCTGCGGCGCAACTCGACTAAAAATATTTGGCGACTCACAATTGGTGGCTCAGCAAGTCATGAACCAATGTGATGCGGTCAATGATAGCATGGTAGCGTACAAAGAGATGTATAATGAGCTGGAGAAGCTGTTTGATGGATGCGAAGTAAACCATATTAGTAGGTTGAGCAATGACGAAGCCGACGTTCTTGCAAACATCGGGTCGCAGTGCCTCGCAATTCCTCCAGGTGTGTTCTGGGAAGAGATAACAGAAAGATCCACGAAGCCGAGGAAATTAACAAAGAAGGAGAAGAACGAGAAACTCTCGGGGGCTGCGAAAGAAGCATTGGAAGAAGAAGAAGAGGAACAGGACCTAGTACTGATGGTGCAAATCCCATGGATGCAGGCGTACATATCATACATCCTAAGAAAGACAATACCCGACGATCCAGTTGAAGCAAGGCGAGTTATTAGGCGATCCAAAGCTTTCACGGTGGTCAAAGGGGAGTTGTACAAGTATCTCGGGTGTGTTACAAAGGTGCGTTACACCCGAAGAAGGCAAAACAATCCTGAAGGATGCACACGAAGGAATATGTGGCCACCACGCGAGCAGTCGAGCTATTGCAGCCAAAGTTTTTCGAGCAGGATTCTACTGGTTGACAGCAATTGAGGACGCGAAGGAGATAGTGCGAACTTGTGACGCATGTCAGAGATTTTCCGCAAAACCCCACTCTCCGGCGGCGGAATTGATGCCCATACCCTTATCTTGGCCCTTTGCTCAGTGGGGTCTCGACATGGTGGGAAAATTACACAAGGCCTCGCCAGGAGGATACGAGTACATGTTGGTCGCTGTCGATAAATTCACCAAGTGGATAGAAGCAAAGCCGATAAACTCACCAGATGCAGCATCAGCAATAAAATTCGTGAAGAGTATCGTTTTTCGATTTGGAGTACCTCACAGCATCGTCACAGACAATGGTAGAAACTTCACGTCGAAGGAGTTCAAGGCATACTGCGCAGAAGTAGGCATCAAATTGCACTTCGCGTCAGTTGGGCACCCGCAAACCAACGGTCAAGTCGAAAAAGCCAACGGTATTATCTGCAATGGCATTAAAAAGCGCCTGCTAGGACCGCTTGAAAAAGCTAGACACACTTGGCCAGAAGAATTGCCAAGCGTTTTGTGGAGTATTCGAACAACACCAAATACGGCGACACAAGAAACTCCGTTCTTTTTAGTCCACGGAGCTGAGGCAGTACTACCGATTGAAATAGAGCATGACTCCCCAAGAGTCACAGAATATGATGAAGAAACTTCAAGAAGAGCTTTGGAAGACGATGTGGATGCACTCGACGAAGCTCGGGATGAAGTACTCTCACGAGTCACCAAATACCAGCAGGAACTGAAAAACTACCACAGTCGACGGTTGCGGCCAAGGTCTTTCCAAGTCGGGGATTTGGTCTTACGGCTCAATCAACAAAGTACTGAGAAGCTCGAGTCACCGTGGCTGGGCCCTTACGTTGTTACGGAAGTAATCGAAGGAGGAGCATACAGGATCAAGGACAAGAAGACAGGGGCTCCCGAGAAAAACCCCTGGAACGTGGCGCAGCTCAGGCGTTTCTACACCTAGGGCTGAAATATAGTCTTCCTTTGTAAAAGATAGGATGTACTGAAACGCCCGCGAGTTTTCAGACGCACTCTTTTCCTTTTTCGGGGCACCGAGTGGGGCCGGGAAAGGTTGTTAATGAGGCGGGCTCGCGGTGCTGCAATATAATAAAGATAGTGGAAATATATATCTGTTCTTCGACAAGGTCGGGGGCTTACGCCTCGAAGTTACAATATAGATGAGTTTAGCTGATTATCTCGCCTTGGTACCGAATACCTCGCCAGATAAAACGAAGTTAAAAGATAGCAATCAAAGACAAAACACTCGGGGGCTAGTACCTGCAAATATAGTATAAAAACTTGGTTGCTTTGGTTTAAAACCTCGCATACACAACACAAGGATTCACCACCGAAACACTCGGGGGCTTGAAGGAAGAAAAATATATACAACTTACAATATACATACAGCAAAAATATAGTTCTTATCGACAAAATGCAAACTCAGTTGCGACCCAACAAGGCGTCAATGTTTACTCTGGCTTCTTCGGGAGCAGCACCCAAAAAATCGGCATAATGGCCGTCTGAAAAAAAGTCGGCGTCCATCCGAAGAAGGTCATCAATTATTTCCTCAGCTACTGGGGTGATCCGTGCATTGATTTTATCAACACCTCTTCGCCGTTGCCTCAGTTTAGTATGAACAGTCTCCACCACCTTCGTCATATCAAGTTTGGGGTGATAGATTTGAAACATAATAAGGGTCACCTTGGCACCAGCTATCAGTTGAGCTTTTACAAAGCCATGGATTTTCTGCACATCCTTAAATTTCTCCATCAGTTCGAGAAGAGATTTTGGCTGAACATTCCGAGGAAACATAGCATTGAAAATCCTGGATAAAGTGCTGGAACAAAACTCAAGAAATCCTCGAACTTGGCTCGAGCGGTCTTGGAATCTTACAATCTGTCGGGTACGTTCAGGCGTAGCCCAGAAGAGGACACCATGATCAAGACCCAAGTTAATAAGAAGACTTGATCTTGTATCCACTCTTTGATCCTCAGCCTCAGCATCTAAAAAGGGACCTGCTTGGTGACAATACACCAGTTAAAGGTAAAAAACAGGCAAAGTAGAAAAAGGGAGAGAAGGATTAAGTCCAAGAAATATACCCGCCATTTCTGAGCTTGCCTCAATCATTAATTCAAGAAGGGAGTTTTCTCGAGAAGCAGCTTTCGCGGCTTCATCTAAGGCGTTTTCCTTAGCAGCTATGGCATCGCGAGCCTGTTGAAGTGCCATTTTTTCTCTCTCGGATGATTTTCGAGATTGCTCCATTATCATAAGTGATTGTTTCTTCAAAGACTGGAGCTGTTGGCGAAGTTCTTCCAAATCCTCTGCTGAATTTGTACTCGAAGAATTTTCAACATGTTCGACAGCCACAGGAATTTTCTTCGAATGGGACGACGAAGGTAACGCATCAGAAGGATGAGGAGTTGCAGAATAGTTGTCAAAAATCAACTGTAAGAAAAGGCGCGACATCAATCATCAAGCAAAGATAGATCTTCGTTGATTCTCAAAGTATGTACTTTGCTATTACAAAATAAGGGTCCCTAATGGACTA
Source organism: Lolium rigidum (assembly GCF_022539505.1). Taxonomy (NCBI): domain Eukaryota; kingdom Viridiplantae; phylum Streptophyta; class Magnoliopsida; order Poales; family Poaceae; genus Lolium; species Lolium rigidum. The sequence goes on from NC_061508.1 coordinate 171,258,323, forward strand.
TTGAAGCAGCTGTCGCTAAAACTAACTAGGGCGACAACGTCAAAAGATAGAAAAAACTAAAAGAGAGGACAGGGTGGTCTACTAAACCTCCGGCTTGGACGAGCTAGGCGCAGGAGTAGGCGCGAATCCAAGATAAGCGAGGACCTTCTTTGTGTTGGGCTTCGCAGCCCTGATCAGTGATCGCCACTTCGTGGCCTCCATCTCCTGTGTGTCGCCAACTTTGGTCCAGTCGATGTTTTGCTGGCTGTCGGCAACAAGGGCGACAGTGCTTTCAACAGCGACCTTCATATTTTCCTGGCGCACCTTCTGCCCAAGATCTTCTGGCGGATTAAAGCACTTGGCAAGAGCAAGGAAAGTTGCGGGTTCCTCTTTCTTCGGGAAGAAGTAGGGGAAGAGTCGCGACAGCCCTGCTTTAGCTTGATCAATGCCCTCGCGTGCTTCTATTCCATGAAACTCAAGGAACGAAAGGGCGTCAAGAAGAGGATCATTGTCGGGATCTTCAAGTTCAAATTCTTGAGATGTTTTACCTGTCAAGATAAAAACTTATTGATCAACAAACGAGTGAAGGAAAGAAAGTCCAAAGGATGCGAAGTGGTTCAGATACTTACTGACAAAGCGACGGTTTTGCGACCTTAGGCGTTTAATAATCGCTTCCTCGCGAGCAGATTGTGCGGCTATATGCTCGCTCAGCGAAGTCTCGGCATCGTGAAGTTTCTTCTTAAGATCTTCGACACCAGCGAGCATCGGCCTTGGCCTTGTCGGCCTCTCGCTCTAGCTTGAATAGCATCTGATTCGGCCTTCTTACGAGCCTCTTCACTTTGCTCTAATTTTTGAGCAAGTGTATTGGCGCGCTCGTTGACCTCCGCCAGTTTTTCTGCCAAGAAAGTTAAATTTAGTTAAAAACATCGACAACAAAGGAGTAAGAAGGAAAGGGTAAAAAGAAGCAGCAGGGCATTACCTTCAGCTTTACTGGCATAGTCACGGTACCCAACAAATTGGGCACCGAAACGGATGAATTCCTTAATCAAAGGCTGTTAAAAGAAAGAGAGAGAAAGAAAGCGTCGGTACGGAATAAAAGAGCGATAGCACAAAATAAAAAGAAGTAAACAGAGAAAACATCGACAGCATCAGAGAGTATTCAAGAACTTACATCATCCAGAAGAGGAGTCGAGGAGCCACCCAATTGTAGGGTAGGCTGTGTAATTGATTCAACTCTCGCCCTTTTTGGTGAAGGGACAAGAGGGCTTGCAAGAGGAGTAGGTGCGTCGGTGTTTTGTTGAGGAGGCGAAGATTCCTCTCCTTCAACGTGCACCTCAGAAACAACTAGAGTATGCGACGTACTCGTTCGAGCAGTCGCATCAAGAGCTGGCATTTCTTCCTCGTCATCACTACGATGAAATGACGACAAGATAAGAAACAAGATAGACAAAGATCTTCAAGTAGCAAAACAATAAGAAACAAAAAATGACTTACGAGCGACGAGGGCTTCCGGGTATGGATCGAAAGCTGCCTTCCGACGTGAAGGAGCGGTTTCTTCGGCTTTGGAAGTGCCGGAATCTTCGACATCAGTCCTCTTCCTTTTGTTCTTTGGAGATACAGCGGGAGGAGGAGAGTGTGCCGAGGTAGTATCCTCGGATTCAGCTTCCTTTTCAGAAGATCCCGCAGATTTTCGAGAACCTGCGGGTTCACTATCAGCGCCAGGAGCATCTTGGTTATCATCATCGATAATGGCTCGTTCTTCGAATTCCCCACCTTCAGGAAGGGGAGGAAGAGAGACAATATTTGGATGGTTCTGTATAAAGAAAAGAGGGATGTCAATAAAGCAGTTATGCGAAAGATGTCAAACAAAAATAGAGAGTCGATAAAAAGTTACCTTGGGGAGCGCATTGGCGGCGCTATATGGTTTTACCCGACAAGAGGACGGAACAGGATCTTTTTTGCTGAGGGAGGAAATTTTTCGGACAAGCTTTTCTAAGTCCTTGACCGATAAATCCACCGACAGGCGATCCACATCCTTGTCGCCAGTATACTTCCAGATAGGATTTTTGCGAGCCTGCAGAGGCTGCACTCTGATTCTAAGGAAATAGGCTGTGATTTGGATACCCGACAGTTCTTGGCCGCGGGTGTTTTGCAGCTCATGGATGCGGGTCATCAATGCTTCCGTCGCCGTTTTTTCTTCCTCGGTAGCTTCTGCATCCCAGGAACGGCGGCGATAAATTTTTTCGGCACCATCAAAAGGGGGAATGTTGTCTTCAGCACATCCATGATTTTCCTCATGAATGTATAGCCATTTTTTGCGCCACCCTTGAACTGAGTCAGTGAATTTGACATCGAAGTAATCGACATCTGGGCGAACGGAGATAACAACGCCGCCTATATTATAGGTGACATTGGGAGAGCCATTACGGCGGCATAAAAAGATACGCTTCCACAATGCCCAGTTTGGCTGGACGCCGAGGAAGGATTCAAAAAGAGTGATGAAAATGGAAACATGGAGGATAGAATTGGGTGTGAGGTGATGAAGTTGCAGTCCATAAACGAAAAGCAACCCCCGAAGAAAAGGGTGAATGGGGGCAGAGAGGCCGCGGATGAGATGATCGACGAAACTAACCCGATACTCCATCGGAGGAGTTGGATAACTTTCTTCACTGGGGAAGCGAATCGCGTCCTGCCTCTTGCTGATCCCCAGTTTCTTCAGCAGGTTGATGTCTTGTGAGGAGATTTTGGATCTCTCCCACTCTATGTTCGCCAGATCTTCAGTCGCCATCTTCGATTCAGGTGTGATGTGCCTGGTGAGTCTACGCGGAGGCATCAACAGTGGCGCCGAAGCAAGGTGCGAGTATGGTTGAGCTCAAGAGCTTTGCGGCGCAAGGGAGCATTTTTGACAGAGGAGAACGGAGGAGCGGCGCGAGCGAAAGTGCTGGAGGAAGAAGAAGGGGACCTTAAATAGAGGTGCGGCGAAGCGGCGTACCGTTGGATGGAAAAAGTGTGCGGCAGATGATGTACACGTGGAACAGGGATAAAAAAGTAATTTCACCCTGGCGGAGTTACAGTACGTGCGCCAGAAAAAGCGGAGAACGTGTGTCCCCCACTTGCACGACGTGTCAAATTGGCAGGACTTCTGGGCCCACAAGGCAGAGAGATAGCAGTTCTCGCGTTTTCCCGATACATTGGTCGTGGCTGTCATCAGCAGTGATGTCACCTTGGTAAAAGAAAATCTCGGCTATGAAGCTTGGGAAGAATGGCGACAGCATAAGATTGTTTCGAGAGCTTTTGAACAAATACAAGTTTTTGCCCAAATGCTCGGGGGCTACTTTGGAAAAAATGAAAAGGTTGAGAAAGTCAAAATAGAAATGGCGAGAGTCTATGATCAAATACAAGTATTTGCTCATAGCCTCGGGGGCTACTCCCATCGGGAGCGCTGTTCGCGCACCCGATAGATTTAAAAATTATGCGACAGGAGAAAAATATAGCGACATAAGGCGTGGAGCCTACACTCAAGCACAAGTTCTTGACTGTAGCCTCGGGGGCTACTCCCATCGGGAACGCTGTTCGCGTGCCCGATGAAATTATAAAAAAGAGAGAAAAAGAAAAAGAAAGAGGAAGTGAGTATACTTCGAGTTATACAAATAACTCTACATATACTCCCATCGGGAAAGCAATATAAGTCATCCGTTGACTCAATAAAATGTGCTATTCCAGCAGCCGAATAAGCACTCGACAATATATTCTCAGAGCGCCAAAGTTGCGAATAAATCTCTGAATGCCGCAAAATTTGCGAAGGTAAGACCCCAGATCCGTTCTGTGCGGCGTGGCGCCATCTCTGACGTCGGTTTGCTACTTTTTTCCGTATCAACAGATACGAAGATAAATCCTAACAGACGCGTTAGGTACCCGATATAATATGACTGGGACTCGACAGAATGGTAAGACCTTAAGCGGCACCTGTCGAAGTTTACACCAGTATCCCGAGATCATGTCCGGGGACGTGATCTTGAAGTAGGTTTTTGCGGATTGCCACTAGAGCAGTTAACTAGTACCTGATCCGTCAGATGAACTAGCCCCAACTACCATTATCCCTGTACAATATAGAAATTCATATGAGGAAATATAGAAAAGTTTAAAGTTGTCGAGTAAATATAAACAGTGGAGATTTTCCCTGATTCTACGATTCAAGCAAAATCTCGGGGGCTACTGACATGGGCATCCCCAATGGGCCTGCCGAAGATGGTACCCGGGGTTTACTGAAGGCCCACGACCCGAAGAATAAGAAGAATCGAAAGCCCAAGTTGTTACTAAGGAAAGCTAGAGTTGTATTAGGAGATGATGTTTGTAATCTTGCGGGATGGGTTGGAAACCCTCCCGGACTCTGTAAACTTGTGTATCACGAATCCCTCGGCTCCGCCTCCTATATAAGGGGGAGTCGACGGACAAAGAGAGAATCGAATTTACTGTCAACACAACCCTAGTTTTATATTCGTCGAGTACTTTTCGGCTGAAACCTTCGAGATCTACTTGCCCTCTACATCTAACTAAACCCTAGTCTACAATCCGTAGGCATTGACAGGTCGATACCTTGTCACACGGTGAATACCCAGTTGGTTAGGGATCATCATCCCCATGTCACTGAGCTTCTTGGCATGTCCGGACATGGCGAACATGTGCTCACTAACGGAGCTGCCCTCTTCCATCATACAGCTAAAGAACTATTTCGAGGCGTCATAGCTCTCCACGGCCGCATGAGTTTCAAAGATAAGTTTGAGCTCACGCATCATCTCACAGGGGTCGTGGTGCTCAAAACGCTTTTGTAGCTCTGCCTCTAAGCTGCACAAGAAGGCACACTGAACTTCGGAGTACCGAGTTGCCCGAGTCTCATAAACATTCTTTATGTCCTCGGATACTGCAGGAGGTGGTGGGGGACCTAGCGGTGCATCGAGCAGATATTGCAGGCTTCCACCAGTGAGGAAAATCCTCACATGACGGAACCGGTCGGTGAAGTTGCTACCATTGCCCTTAAGCTTTTCTTTCTCTAGGAACTGGTTAAAATTGATGGAGGGGGCGCCATGATCTACAACATATTTGCAAAGAGTTTAGACTAAGTTTATGATAAAATGAGTTCAATTTTAATTCTTAAATTAACTAGGTGAACTCCCACTCAAAACAACATCCCTCGCATTGTCTTAGTGATTACACGAACCAAATCCACTGCACCAAGTCCGATCTTCACGAGAAAAGATGTAGCTTCAAAGGCGAACACTCAAAGTGTTCATCATATCATTCATATGACTCATGTTCTACCTTTCGGTATCCCGTGTTCCGAGACCATGTCTGTACATGCTAGGCTCGTCAAGGCAACCTTAGTATCCGCGTGTGCAAATCTGGCTTGCACCCGTTGTATGCACATGTAGAGTCTATCACACCCGATCATCACGAGATGCTTCGAAACGACAAGTCTTAGCAACGGTGCATACTAAGGATGAACACTTTATTATCTTGATATTTAGTGAGAGGGATCATCTTATAATGCTACCGTCGCGATCTAAGCAAAATAAGATGCATAAAAAGGATAACATCACATGCAATTCATAATGTGTGATATGATATGGCCTTTCTTCTTGTGCTTTTGATATCCATCTCCAAAGCACGGACATGATCTCCATCATCACCAGCATGGCGTTAAGGTCAGTGGCGCCGCTTCATGGTTGTCCATCACTTATAGCTACTATAACAACTACTTTAAATAAAGCTATTACATGATGAATAGACACGCAGGTCTTTAACAAAATTAAAGACAACCATTAGGCTCCTGCCGGTTGCCATAATACAACAATGAACATCTCATACATCAAATATAATCATCATCACATCATGGCCATATCACATCACCAAACCCTGCAAAAACAAGTTAGACGCCTCTAATTTGGTTTGCATATTTTACGTGGTTTAGGGTTTTCGAGTAAGATCCAATCTACCTACGAACATCAACCACAACGGTGATACTAGTGTTGACAATAGAAGTGAAAATTACAATCTTCACTATGGTGGGAGAGACAGACACCCGCAAAGCCACTTATGCAATACAAGTTGCATGTCAAGCGTGGAGCAAGTCTCATGAGACGCGGTCATGTAAAGTTAGCCCGGGCCGCTTCATCCCACCATCCCGCAAGAAGCAAAGTACACAAACTAAAGCAACAAAAGCATCACCGCCCACAAAACCAATGTGTTCTACTCGTGCAACAGATCTATGCATAGACATGGCTCTAATACCACTGATGGGGTTCGTTGCATAGAAAACAAAAAATTTCCTACCGCAAAGACGAATAAATCCAAGATATAATCTATGGAAAAGCCAAGATCTAATCTATGAGATCTGAACAACGAGATGGAGATGAGACTAACCCTCGAAGATTCCAAAGCCTACGAGATTAATCTCGTTGTTGGTGTAGACGATCGTTTCGGTGCTGCAATCCGGCAGCACTTCCGTACTCCGATGCGCGTACGGTGTCGATGAAGCTCCTTCCTCTCCCGTTCCAGCGGGCAGCGGAGGTGTGGTAGATCTCCTCCAAGTTCCAGCAGCACGACGGCGTGGTGGTGGTAGTGGAGGAAGAAAACTGCAGGGCTTCGCCTAAGCCGGAGCAGCGTATGGTGGAGGAGAGAGGCGGCCAGAGGAGGGGGCAATGATGGGGTAAGGTGGCCGGCCACCCCCTCCCCTCTTTATATAGGGGACCAGGTCGGTGGGGTGGCCCCCCATCCCATCTAGGGTTAGGGGGGCGGCGGCCAAAGGGGGGAGAGGGATTTCCCCTCCCCCAAGTTGATCCCCCCTAGGGAAACCCTAGGGGTTGGCCGGCCTGGGCCTTGGGGGGCATGTGCCCCCGGCCCATTAGGCCAGGGGGCATCCCCTTGGCCCATGCTAGCCCTCCTAGGTCGTGGGCCCCATGGTGGACCCTTCTGGAACCTTCTAGAACCTTCCAGTCAACCACTGGAAAAATCCCGAACTTTTCCGAAACCCAGAAATCAACTTCCCTTATATGAATATTATTCTCCAGACTATTCCGGACCTCCTTGTGACATCCTGGATCACATCCGAGACTCCGAACAAACTTCGTCTCCATACCATATTCAAATCTACTTATGCAACATCGAACCTTAAGCGCGTCACCCTACGGTTCGTGAACTATGCAGACATGGTCGAGACTCCTCTCCGAGCAATAACCAATAGCGGGATCTGGAGATCCATAATGGCTCCCACATATTCAACGATGACTCAGTGATCGATTGAACCATTTACATACGATGTCAATTCTCTTTGTCACACGATATTTTACTTGTCCGAGGTTTGATCATCGGTATCTCCATACCTTGTTCAACCTCGTTACCGACAAGTACTCTTTACTCGTACCGCGGTATGTCATCTCTTATGATCAAATCATATGCTTGCAAGCTAATCGGACGACATTCCACCGAGAGGGCCCAGAGTATATCTATCCGTCATCAGGATGGACAAATCCCACTATTGATCCATATGCCTCAACTCACACTTTCCAAATACTTAATCCCATCTTTATAACCACCCATTTACGCAATGGCGTTTGATCTAATCAAAGTACCCTTCCGGTGTAAGTGATTAACATGATCTCATGGTCGAAGGACTAAGGCAACTATGTATCGAAAGCTTATAGAAATTTGAACTTAATGACTTGATCTTATGCTACGCTCATTTGGGTGTATGTCCATTATATCATTCAACCAATGACATAACCTTGTTATTAATAACATCCAATGTTCATGATCATGAAACCATGATCATCTATTAATCAACAAGCTAGTTCTACAAGAGGCTTACTAGGGACTCCTTGTTGTTTACATAACATACATGTATCAATGTTTCGGTTAATACAATTATAGCATGGTATGCAAACTTTTATCATAAACACAAAGATATTATAATAACCACATTATTATTGCCTCTTGGGCATATCTCCAACACCAGGATGCATTGGCACCCATACCCGGCTCCACCGAGTCCTTGGCGTCTGGATCCCCTTTCCCTCCCAGCTCCTCATCAAAAGGGCTGAGGTCATCGTCGTCCTCGAAATCACCCTCGTCATCATCTTGGCGTGGAGGAGGAGGGGGAGGGTGCGGAGGCTGAGGCCCCGGAGCCCGCCGCGAAGTCTCCAAGTACACACCCACTTTGAAGCCCTGGTTCTTGTGGAAGATTTGGATGGTGCTCCTGACCTTCAACGGGTTCATGCACGCAATGAGCATGCGCACATGTTGCTTGTTGCGGATGGACTCTGCATCGATGAAAATGGGGCAGACCACCATCTGCATACTGTCCATTAGCTGATCCTCCCTGCACATCTGCGTCGATGTCGGGTTCGCGTCCACGAGCCGAATGTCAGCCTCCGAGCCATTGAGTGGCGGGAACAGCCGGACTCTATGCGCGCTCATCAGCAGACTCACCCTGGAGGGGAAGGTGACCTCGAAGGAGTTTGGTAAAGTCTATGTCACCTTCCAATCCCACGTCCCCTCCACCAGATGATGCAGCTCTACGTCGAGATCTTGCAGGGACAGGGGTTCTTCTTGAAGGATATCACCGCACCGTTTGATTCCACCTCCGCGTCGAGCCTATCTTCCTCAAAGTCCAAGTAGGAAAAATCCTCGCCGGATATGGCGTGGCCCATCGAACGGAGAATCAGGGCTTTGTTCATCGCCGTGCAGCGAGGCACCAAGTGTCCTTAGTCGCCACAAAGGCGGCACTATCGCTCGAAGGGGCACCTCGCATGGAAGTGTCCAGAGTGGCCGCACTTGAAGCATTCCACGACCCCTGCCGTCGAGCTCCCTTCACCCAGTGAGGACTTGCGCGCTGGCTTTGGAGGTCTACCCCCTTGGCCGATAGAATGTTTGCCCTTCTGCTTTTTCGTGGAGCGACCCCTGCCGCCGCCCGCCGGATTGCTCGCGTTGGTGTTGTCCTACTCCCGCCGTTCTGCTTCCCGCTTCTCTTCCCTCTTCTTCTCCTTGGCTACCCACCAAGCAGGAGGTGAATCCTGGGCAGGGCTGGCGATGCCACCGCCCGCCCCCTTGCGCCTGTTGCTCTGACCTGCCAACGCCGTGGCACGACGATGAGCTTCCTGCCGTTGATCTCGTTCCTCCAGCCTTAGCTTCCCGTCGTGGTGAAGGAGGAGGCGAGATCCCGATGTTTCTCGCTGATTTTCTCCGCCACGCACGTCACGAGAGGAAGCTGGGAACCCTAGCGAAATGTATGTCACTGCCGGGTAGCCAGAGCCACTTAACGACTCTCTGCCTAGTGGAGGCTGAGCCAGTTATCACCCCTGTCGGCGGCCCAACATCCGTATGGGCCGGCCCCTCCCAGGGACTCTCCGCCAAGGCCCACTGGCCATCCGGAATATGGCCAATCAGGATCCCAGCCCCAAGGGAAGGAGGCAAACGAATCACATCCACCATCGGCACAGTACTGGGCCTGGCCCACATGCGAAATGCTCAGTCCGCTCCCCTCTGCTTCCCCTCGGGGTTGCAGGTGAGCGTCGCTGAATGAACATGTCCATTACCCCATGTGTGGTTTTAGTAATTGATGACAATCCCTATGGACTAACGGTTGCATTGAGAATCAATCTTAGGTCAAGTCCATAGCCATGTGTTGGACTCAAGGTTTCAAGATGGAGAAGATGGAGTACAATGACGAAGACGGTGTCGAAGAGAGACGAGGACCATGTTGAAGATGAAGATGGATGAAGACGGTGGCGTGCGTACAAGATCGAAGAAGACGGTGGCATGTACAATGATGAAGAGGATGAAGACGGAGCTTGCCGACTCGAGAGGAATGCACAAGGTTTAGGTTTGTGCTCGATAGGATAGTGGATCGCATCATCGGAGAGAGCTCAAACCTTGCATGCATTGCATCGTGTTTCTTGGTTGTTCTTGGTTCTTATCCATGAGATGAGTTAGAGCTTGTGTTCATCTCCATGACAAGCTCTAGCTCATCGGAAACGGATTCCGGATGCATCGCATGTTGCATGTGTGAGGGTGATGATTTTCCCGATATACCATATTGAGAGGTTACACCTCTATGACCATGAGAAAATCATCACTCACTCTTTTCCATATTTTCACTTTTTGTAGTGATAGCTCTCGTCGTCCTCTTTCCGGCAAAATTGGTTTCATGTCATTCCGAGTTTCCTAGATCAAGTTATGGATTCTACATTGCACTGAAAAAGTCCCACAGAACAAGTTACGGTACCTTTGCGGTACCTTGAGCGGTAGTACCGCTTGTGAGCGGTAGTACCGCCTATGGTACCGCTTAAGTACCATTGCACTGAGAAAGTCGCACAGAACAAGTTACGGTACCTTTGCGGTACCTTGAGCGGTAGTACCGCTTGTGAGCGGTAGTACCGCCTATGGTACCGCTTAAGTACCGTAACTAATGTTACGGCAGTACCGCTTCGGTACCGCTACGGTACCGCTTGGGATCCAGTAAGGTTTGGAGCCCATTGCGGTACCTCGAGCGGTACCGCGAGCGGTAGTACCGCTTTGTGTCCAGATGGACAAGTTTTGTGGGGATTTCGAATCCAGAGCGGTAGTACCGCTTACCAAAGCGGTAGTACCGCTCGGGCGCGAATCTGACCGTTTTCTCAGCCCCAACAACTATATTTTGGGCCCCCTATTTATACCTGTCTTCCACCTCCGACCCATCCACTTCTTCTCCTCCATTCTCTCTCCTCCATTGTTGACCTTGAGTTGTTTGATCCTCCTCTTGATCCCCCACTATTTGTTGCATATTTTTGGGGGAAAGGAGAGAGGAGATCTAGATCTAGAGCTTCACCAATTGAATCCCTCTCCAAGTGAGGGGATCTTGCTAGATCTAGATCTTGGAGTTGCTTGGTGTTTCTCCTCATATTTGTTCTTCTTCCCTTATTCCCCCAATAGCTTTTGTAGCTTTGTTGGAATTTGGGAGAGAAGAACTTGGGCATCTTAGTGGTGTTCTTAGCCATTGCATTAGGTGCATCGGTTTGGGTTCTCTCCGGGGTTTCGATCTCGTAGAGGGCAAGTTCCCTTAGTGGTGTTCTTGCCTTAGTGGCCATCTTGCCTTAGTGGCCATCTTGCCTTAGTGGCCATCTTGCCTTTAGTGGCCGTGTTGCCTCTTGTGGCACCGTGTCTCCTTTGTGGCCTTATAGCCTTAGTGATCCCATCGTCTTAGTGGCGTGGTGGTCTTTGTGGCACTGTGGCCTTTGTGGAGTGTGTTAGCCTCTTGTGGCGCATTAGCATCTTGGTGGCTTGGTGGTGTGTTATAGCCTCTTGTGGCCTACTTGAGAGCCTCCGTGTTGTGGAGTTGCCTCAAGCCGATACTTGGCGTTTGCCCAAGCTTGTACGGGTTCGGTGACCACCCTCAAGTGTCCCTTAGTGGATCGAGGCTTTCCTTTGGTGGAAAGGCTCGAGGAGAATACGGTGGCCCTAGTTGGCTTCTTGGAGTGCCTCGTGCCTCCACACCGCTCCAACGGAGACGTAGCACCCTTGGGTGTGAACTTCGGGATACATCGTCGTCTCCTCGTGCACCGGTTACTTCTCAACTCGAGCTCCTTTACCTATGCGCTTTACATTGTGATATCTATCATGCTTGATGCTATACCTATCTTGTTATCACCTTGTTGCTCATCATGCTAGCATAGGTTGTTGGAGCACTTAGGCAAACCCCTAGTTGATAGGCCTTGAGCTAAACTAGTAAACACATGTGTAGTTTTATTCCGCCTAGTTTAGCTCTCAAGTAGAAGTTTTTTATACACCGCCTATTCACCCCCCCCCCCTCTAGGCGACGTCCTAGTACATTCAGTCGTGCCGCCGGCACTGACGGCTCCGTCACCGGAGACGGCATGGGTTGCTGTGCACATCACCTTTCCTGGCCAACCTTGCCAGATCTGCCCCGCTTGCTGCCTACGTGTAGCGCAGCGGCTCTCCTGTCTCCGCCATCTAGTCCATGGCGAGCAAACCCTCGCCGGTGAATCTCGCGAGAACTTCGAGCCGTGTCCTCCCGGCACAAACGCCATCCGCCGCGCAACGCAAAAGGTACCCCTAGCGCCTCCGCCGTCGAGACAAAATCTCCTAGAGTCACACCACCCCCGGGTGAGCTCTGGGGAAAGGAGGGATCGACCTCCTCCTCCTCCACGAAGTCAATACTTACCTCGTCTGCTGCCTCTGGATCCGTCGCCGACGCCCAGAGCCTTCCTTCAGCTGGACCTGGGCTACACGATGTGCTGGAGCAGAGCTCGGGGATGCGGGATCCCGTGACGCTGAGTTCTCTGCCACTGCTGACGCTTCCCGCATCGCCGCCCGACGCCGCCTGCGTCACCTCCCGAGTCGCCTCTCTTAACTGCCATTTTTTCGACGCTACCTAGCTCTCTTCTCCCCCACCCTGAAATTTATAGGTACATATACTGATACTAGGAAGCATAGGCGCGGCGGCACGCCGCGCCCATTTTTGTATCCTTTTGGTAGATACCTAAGATTATATAAGTATGATACCTGACACTAACATTTTTTCAATTTGAAGGACGATACATCGTTCTGATAGTGACAGAGTAGCGCAACTAAGACATGCGTATACAGATAGTGGAGTACTTGGTTTTACAGGATTGTAAAAGTAGAGCACATAGGTGAGCGATATTATACATATATTATTTACGGTCAATGGACTTGGATGGATTAACAACAGCTTTGTGCAACATCCTTGTTTCACTGGTTTTGCTTCTCTCGTGTCGTTTGTGCTTGGATCAGGTCGATCTGGTGATGCGGATAGAAATTTTCTATTTCCTGGAGATAAAAGAAAACAGTGAAGTCAGTATATTGCAATGTTAATGTGCAATTCATTTAAATGTGCTGGAAGTGCTTATGCGGTAAAGTTAAGCTCTTTTTCGGAAGGGAGTGATTTTTTGCTTGCTTTTCTTTTCTCATTGATAGCTTATAGGTTGACAATCCAAGTTTCATCAGCTATGTTCTTTTAGGATAGATGTGGATTGATACCTTTTATCCCGATGTAGCGGCTGATTCTCCGTTTTTCCTCGCTCTGCCTTCTCTTGTGGAGCCTATGTTCCGGCACAAGAAAGAATCAGAGTGTTGTATAAGAATGTCCCGAAAGTTGAAAGAGCTCATTACTTTCTGTATCTATTTACCTCTCCTAGAGCTGAATCGGTTGCATCTATGATGTCTTTGGCAAGTGTTTTGTCTGAGATTTTGTTGCCAGCTGATGAATCTATTACATGGTCGAACCAAATCAAGATGTGTTGACTTCGCACTGTTTGCGGGCAGTTTGGATATACCGCCCGATGCTATTACTGGATCAATAGTGTCGACTAATTCAAAATTTGATATGTGGAATGTTATGCTGTCAGCGTCGATAGCATCGTGTGTGACATCAGCGACAACGACACATTTTTCCCACTGTACCGCTTATAGCTGACGGCACAAAATCTATTTGAACTCTTGTTGCTGCGACGATCATGATTGCCTCATGGCCTGTAAGAGTAACACCGCGGTCACCGAAAAATTTGAACTGCTTTATTAATTTTTTTTCTTTTCTATTCATTAGGCTCAATACCTTTTGTGTTGACAGAAAGCTTGTAAATATATATAAAGCCAGTGCAACTCACTATGTCTATATGAATCTATAAAGCTAATTTTACTCTTGTATGCTAGATTGTGAGGTCATAAAGCGATTTACCTGTCTACTCCTTTTATGCATGGGCAAATGCACTTGTAGATTTCCACCAGGGATGTTCATCCTCCAGCAATCCTTGCAGGACATGAACCGCTCAATCATGAGGATTATTTACCTCTGTAATAATTAGTCTCAGTTTGCAGCAGTTTCCCTAGATGTGATTGATATGATATATTTGATTTTCTTGTGACTGGATATACCATGGTAGCTATTTTTGGTGATTCACTGAATCAGTAAGTGAGTAAATACCACAAGGTCCTCCTTGGCTTTTTAGGTAGAGCACATAGTGTTGCTTCGATTAGTTCATCTTTTGCACTTGCTGAACCTTGCCAGTCTATCTTTTGTAGTTGATGTTGGATGCTGCAATAATTGTTAACCTATACAGTGAGCATAAATCACACGATGACACATCAATTCTAGTGTTTATTGCATCCTACATGTTCCATATGCCAAACATCTCTGGAATAGGTATATTGACAACTGACATGCCAAAAAAAATCTATGTCAGTATATTTTACACAAACGATGTAGCAGCCCAAAGTAAAAAAGGAAAAAGAAAGACAATAGTGCATAATGAGCAATATAAGCAGGGGATTTCATGTGTGATAAAGTAAACACCTGGTAAGAGTGTATTGTCTCATGTTCATGCGTCTCTTCAGGATTTCAGATGGTTTCGAATTGTATGCAAAAAGGGGAAAATTTTGAGGTTGCGGAATAGTTTCCAGTATCTTTGTGAGTCGAGTAACCTTGGTCCTGTATGGATGATCCGTCGGTCTGAAATTTTCATGTGCATCAGAAATGCTGAATGTTTCAAAGGTTTAAACTGAAGTTCCTTTCAGTCGTTTCCTGAACTGATCTAGGTGGTTAACTGGCACCCTTCTATAGAAGGAAAGTTTCAATGTTTCTTGCACGAAAATAGCAATCATAATTCATAAGACCAGAGATATAAAGAAAAAAAACTGATTGTCTGAAGGAAAAAATAGTACTGGTCATGTAAATACTACTATGGCTGTCTGAAAGTATAATACCTAGGTACTATCGATCAGTGGGATATGTAAACAACATGTAGGTCAGAAAATGGAAACATTGCTAAATTGGTACATGTGATTTTCATTTTCCAATCATTTTTCAATAGTATCTGAAGCTAAATTAATTTACATTGAATCTAAATAGTATCTGAATAGGGTCAGCTAAAACACAAAAGACAAATTACTCCATATTTGCTTTTGCTAAATTAAAATGATGATTAAGCCTCTTCTCTCAGGCATCACGTTTAATAGTTTGGAAGTGATGCTCTATGCTATGGTTGAAACACATCAATCAGATGAACCTCAGTACAGGGCAAGCATACGCTCCAGAAATTGCTTCACTAAAAACATGCAGTAAATGGAAGAACTACTATATGCCCCATTCCTCTAGCAGAATGCAACTAAACATGAACGGGTAGCAACTATATGAGCACATAGCACGGATATATTAGAAAATATGGCCGGACAAATCAACATACCTCGAACTGTAGCCTTTAATAAACGCCTATAAAGATGATCAAGCACCTCTCAATATATATCATTTGTCTACCACCTCCTTCCTCTTACCGCTCCTTTTGAGGGTATTTGGTAAGTTTCATGTCATATAGGGTTAACTAAAACAGAAAGAACGAATTAATTATCTCCAGCTTTGCTATTCGTAAATTAAATAAGGATTAAACCTCTTATGGCAAGATCGTAGTAGTTTGAAAGTGATGCTCTATGACATGGTTGAAACACAACAATCAGATGAACAGAATCACAGAGAGAGGTAAAGATAATAATCAAAACGGATATATATCCAAGGAGAATATAGAGGAGTAATGAGAGGGAAAGAGAACATGAAAGCGAGACAAAAAGAAAAGACTCCCACACCCCTCCACCACGAGTTTACCGCAGCGGGATCCCCCAAGCGCGCTATCTTCGGTGCGGGATCCCCGGAGCGTCTGCCTTCGATGAACCAGCAGCAGCCTTCTCCGCCGCCTCCGTTGTTGAGAAGGTCGCCGCCCTTGCCGGAGAAAAGAGATGAAGCAGCAGCAGCTTGTCCCGCTGTCTCCGCCATAGAGAACGCCGCTTCCCCCGCCATCAGCTCCGTGGCTCCCTTCTTGCTGTCCGGCTGTCCCCCAGCAACCCTTGTCGTCCCCGCAGACTATGCAGCGCAGGCTACGCACAGTGGCGGCCGGCTGGCCAGCACGTAGGGCGAATCTCACACGGCAACCCGTGCCAGGCGCCGGACTGGGCAGCGCGAGGGCTGAGCGTGGTAAACGGGCAGGTCCGGAAGGGATGCCCACGGGCTGCGTATGCGCAGAAGACATCCCTGCTACTAACCCCAAGCAGCCGGCCTTGTGCTGCTCCCAGGTGCGGCGGCCGGTGACCACAGGCTGCGTTGCAGTGGCCATGGGCGGGTGGAGGTGGAGGCAGGCAGAAACGTCGAGAGAGATATTTGGGGATCCACGGCTCAATCTAGAAACTGCTCGATTACTCAGTTGTGGGTCCAACATCGCTTTGATCAGATTAAATATGTCACCGAAAGGAAACCGGGAGACGATCCGTCAACAATACACGCTACAAACTTGTTTGCTGGTAACCGGTCACATGCTTCTCAAGAAAAAAGAAGCAAACAAAATTACCGTTGAGGCAAAGAAAAATAGCAGGGTACGTATAGTTGAAGGAAAGAATGGTAACGATGGAAAATTGCCCATCTACAGTGCACCGATCAATTAGGAAGCGCTAATATGTATAACTTTCATATAGGGTTTGTATGCAAAAAGGGGAAAATTTTGAGGTTGCGGAATAGTTTCCAGTATCTTTGTGAGTCGAGTAACCTTGGTCCTGTATGGATGATCCGTCGGTCTGAAATTTTCATGTGCATCAGAAATGCTGAATGTTTCAAAGGTTTAAACTGAAGTTCCTTTCAGTCGTTTCCTGAACTGATCTAGGTGGTTAACTGGCACCCTTCTATAGAAGGAAAGTTTCAATGTTTCTTGCACGAAAATAGCAATCATAATTCATAAGACCAGAGATATAAAGAAAAAAACTGATTGTCTGAAGGAAAAAATAGTACTGGTCATGTAAATACTACTATGGCTATCTGAAAGTATAATACCTAGGTACTATCGATCAGTGGGATATGTAAACAACATGTAGGTCAGAAAATGGAAACATTGCTAAATTGGTACATGTGATTTTCATTTTCCAATCATTTTTCAATAGTATCTGAAGCTAAATTAATTTACATTGAATCTAAATAGTATCTGAATAGGGTCAGCTAAAACACAAAAGACAAATTACTCCAGATTTGCTTTTGCTAAATTAAAATGATGATTAAGCCTCTTCTCTCAGGCATCACGTTTAATAGTTTGGAAGTGATGCTCTATGCCATGGTTGAAACACATCAATCGGATGAACCTCGATACAGGGCAAGCATACGCTCCGGAAATTGCTTCACTAAAAACATGCAGTAAATGGAAGAACTACTATATGCCCCATTCCTCTAGCAGAATGCAACTAAACATGAACGGGTAGCAACTATATGAGCACATAGCACGGATATATTAGAAAATATGGCCGGACAAATCAACATACCTCGAACTGTAGCCTTTAATAAACGCCTATAAAGATGATCAAGCACCTCTCAATATATATCATTTGTCTACCACCTCCTTCCTCTTACCGCTCCTTTTGAGGGTATTTGGTAAGTTTCATGTCATATAGGGTTAACTAAAACAGAAAGAACGAATTAATTATCTCCAGCTTTGCTATTCGTAAATTAAATAGGGATTAAACCTCTTATGGCAAGATCGTAGTAGTTTGAAAGTGATGCTCTATGACATGGTTGAAACACAACAATCAGATGAACAGAATCACAGAGAGAGGTAAAGATAATAAACAAAACGGATATATATCCAAGGAGAATATAGAGGAGTAATGAGAGGGAAAGAGAACATGAAAGCGAGACAAAAAGAAAAGACTCCCACACCCCTCCACCACGAGTTTACCGCAGCGGGATCCCCCAAGCGCGCTATCTTCGGTGCGGGATCCCCGGAGCGTGTGCCTTCGATGAACCAGCTGCAGCCTTCTCCGCCGCCTCCGTTGTTGAGAAGGTCGCCGCCCTTGCCGGAGAAAAGAGATGAAGCAGCAGCAGCTTGTCCCGCTGTCTCCGCCATAGAGAACGCCGCTTCCCCCGCCAGCAGCTCCGTGGCTCCCTTCTTGCTGTCCGGCTGTCCCCGAACAACCCTTGTCGTCCCCGCAGACTATGCAGCGCAGGCTACGCACAGTGGCGGCCGGCTGGCCAGCACGTAGGGCGGATCTCACACGGCAACCCGTGCCAGGCGCCGGACTGGGCAGCGCGAGGGCTGAGCGTGGTAAACGGGCGGGTCCGGAAGGGATGCCCACGGGCTGCGTATGCGCAGAAGACATCCCTGCTACTAACCCCGAGCAGCCGGCCTTGTGCTGCTCCCAGGTGCGGCGGCCGGCGACCACAGGCTGCGTTGCAGTGGCCATGGGCGGGTGGAGGTGGAGGCAGGCAGAAACGTCGAGAGAGATATTTGGGGATCCACGGCCCAATCTAGAAACTGCTCGATTACTCAGTTGTGGGTCCAACATCGCTTTGATCAGATTAAATATGTCACCGAAAGGAAACCGGGAGACGATCCGTCAACAATACACGCTACAAACTTGTTTGCTGGTAACCGGTCACATGCTTCTCAAGAAAAAAAAAGCAAACAAAATTACCGTTGAGGCAAAGAAAAATAGCAGGGTACGTATAGTTGAAGGAAAGAATGGTAACGATGGAAAATTGCCCATCTACAGTGCACCGATCAATTAGGAAGCGCTAATATGTATAACTTTTATATAGGGTTTGTATGCAAAAAAGGGGAAAATTTTGAGGTTGCGGAATAGTTTCCAGTATCTTTGTGAGTCGAGTAACCTTGGTCCTGTATGGATGATCCGTCGGTCTGAAATTTTCATGTGCATCAGAAATGCTGAATGTTTCAAAGGTTTAAACTGAAGTTCCTTTCAGTCGTTTCCTAAACTGATCTAGGTGGTTAACTGGCACCCTTCTATAGAAGGAAAGTTTCAATGTTTCTTGCACGAAAATAGCAATCATAATTCATAAGACCAGAGATATATAGAAAAAAAACTGATTGTCTGAAGGAAAAAATAGTACTGGTCATGTAAATACTACTATGGATGTCTGAAAGTATAATACCTAGGTACTATCGATCAGTGGGATATGTAAACAACATGTAGGTCAGAAAATGGAAACATTGCTAAATTGGTACATGTGATTTTCATTTTCCAATCATTTTTCAATAGTATCTGAAGCTAAATTAAATTACATTGAATCTAAATAGTATCTGAATAGGGTTAGCTAAAACACAAAAGACAAATTACTCCAGATTTGCTTTTGCTAAATTAAAATGATGATTAAGCCTCTTCTCTCAGGCATCACGTTTAATAGTTTGGAAGTGATGCTCTATGCCATGGTTGAAACACATCAATCAGATGAACCTCGGTACAGGGCAAGCATACGCTCCAGAAATTGCTTCACTAAAAACATGCAGCAAATGGAAGAACTACCATATGCCCCATTCCTCTAGCAGAATGCAACTAAACATGAACGGGTAGCAACTATATGAGCACATAGCACGGATATATTAGAAAATATGGCCAGACAAATCAACATACCTCGAACTGTAGCCTTTAATAAACGCCTATAAAGATGATCAAGCACCTCTCAATATATATCATTTGTCTACCACCTCCTTCCTCTTACCGCTCCTTTTGAGGGTATTTGGTAAGTTTCATGTCATATAGGGTTAACTAAAATAGAAAGAACGAATTAATTATCTCCAGCTTTGCTATTCGTAAATTAAATAGGGATTAAACCTCTTATGGCAAGATCGTAGTAGTTTGAAAGTGATGCTCTATGACATGGTTGAAACACAACAATCAGATGAACAGAATCACAGAGAGAGGTAAAGATAATAATCAAAACGGATATATATCCAAGGAGAGTATAGAGGAGTAATGAGAGGGAAAGAGAACATGAAAGCGAGACAAAAAAGAAAAGACTCCCACACCCCTCCACCATGAGTTTACCGCAGCGGGATCCCCCAAGCGCGCTATCTTCGGTGCGGGATCCCGGGAGCGTCTGCCTTCGATGAACCAGCAGCAGCCTTCTCCGCCGCCTCCGTTGTTGAGAAGGTCGCCGCCCTTGCCGGAGAAAAGAGATGAAGCAGCAGCAGCTTGTCCCGCTGTCTCCGCCATAGAGAACGCCGCTTCCCCCGCCAGCAGCTCCGTGGCTCCCTTCTTGCTGTCCGGCTGTCCCCCAGCAACCCTTGTCGTCCCCGCAGACTATGCAGCGCAGGCGACGCACAGTGGCGGCCGGCTGGCCAGCACGTAGGGCGGATCTCACACGGCAACCCGTGCCAGGCGCCGGACTGGGCAGCGCGAGGGCTGAGCGTGGTAAACGGGCGGCTCCGGAAGGGATGCCCACGGGCTGCGTATGCGCAGAAGACATCCCTGCTACTAACCCCGAGCAGCCGGCCTTGTGCTGCTCCCAGGTGCGGCGGCCGGCGACCACAGGCTGCGTTGCAGTCGCCATGGGCGGGTGGAGGTGGAGGAAGGCAGAAACGTTGAGAGAGATATTTGGGATCCACGGCCCAATCTAAAAACTGCTCGATTACTCAGTTGTGGGTCCAACATCGCTTTGATCAGATTAAATATGTCACCGAAAGGAAACCGGGAGACGATCCGTCAACAATACACGCTACAAACTTGTTTGCTGGTAACCGGTCACATGCTTCTCAAGAAAAAAAAAAGCAAACAAAATTACCGCTGAGGCAAAGAAAAATAGCAGGGTACGTATAGTTGAAGGAAAGAATGGTAACGATGGAAAATTGCCCATCTACAGTGCACCGATCAATTAGGAAGCGCTAATATGTATAACTTTTATATAGGGTTTGTATGCAAAAAGGGGAAAATTTTGAGGTTGCGGAATAGTTTCCAGTATCTTTGTGAGTCGAGTAACCTTGGTCCTGTATGGATGATCCGTCGGTCTGAAATTTTCATGTGCATCAGAAATGCTGAATGTTTCAAAGGTTTAAACTGAAGTTCCTTTCGGTCGTTTCCTGAACTGATCTAGGTGGTTAATCGGCACCCTTCTATAGAAGGAAAGTTTCAATGTTTCTTGCACGAAAATAGCAATCATAATTCATAAGACCAGAGATATAAAGAAAAAAACTGATTGTATCAAGGAAAAAATAGTACTGGTCATGTAAATACTACTATGGCTGTCTGAAAGTATAATACCTAGGTACTATCGATCAGTGGGATATGTAAACAACATGTAGGTCAGAAAATGGAAACATTGCTAAATTGGTACATGTGATTTTCATTTTCCAATCATTTTTCAATAGTATGTGAAGCTAAATTAATTTACATTGAATCTAAATAGTATCTGAATAGGGTCAGCTAAAACACAAAAGACAAATTACTCCAGATTTGCTTTTGCTAAATTAAAATGATGATTAAGCCTCTTCTCTCAGGCATCACGTTTAATAGTTTGGAAGTGATGCTCTATGCCATGGTTGAAACACATCAATCAGATGAACCTCAGTACCGGGCAAGCATACGCTCCAGAAATTGCTTCACTAAAAACATGCAGTAAATGGAAGAACTACTATATGCCCCATTCCTCTAGCAGAATGCAACTAAACATGAAAGGGTAGCAACTATATGAGCACATAGCACGGATATATTAGAAAATATGGCCAGACAAATCAACATACCTCGAACTGTAGCCTTTAATAAACGCCTATAAAGATGATCAAGCACCTCTCAATATATATCATTTGTCTACCACCTCCTTCCTCTTACCGCTCCTTTTGAGGGTATTTGGTAAGTTTCATGTCATATAGGGTTAACTAAAACAGAAAGAACGAATTAATTATCTCCAGCTTTGCTATTCGTAAATTAAATAGGGATTAAACATCTTATGGAAAGATCGTAGTAGTTTGAAAGTGATGCTCTATGACATGGTTGAAACACAACAATCAGATGAACAGAATCACAGAGAGAGGTAAAGATAATAATCAAAATGGATATATATCCAAGGAGAATATAGAGGAGTAATGAGAGGGAAAGAGAACATGAAAGCGAGACAAAAAGAAAAGACTCCCACACCCCTCCACCACGAGTTTACCGCAGCGGGATCCCCCAAGCGCGCTATCTTCGGTGCGGGATCCCGGGAGCGTCTGCCTTCGATGAACCAGCAGCAGCCTTCTCCGCCGCCTCCGTTGTTGAGAAGGTCGCCGCCCTTGCCGGAGAAAAGAGATGAAGCAGCAGCAGCTTGTCCCGCTGTCTCCGCCATAGAGAACGCCGCTTCCCCCGCCAGCAACTCCGTGGCTCCCTTCTTGCTGTCCGGCTGTCCCCCAGCAACCCTTGTCGTCCCCGCAGACTATGCAGCGCAAGCGACGCACGGTGGCGGCCGGCTGGCCAGCACGTAGGGCGGATCTCACACGGCAACCCGTGCCGGGCGCCGGACTGGGCAGCGCGAGGGCTGAGCGTGGTAAACGGGTGGGTCCGGAAGGGATGCCCACGGGCTGCGTATGCGCAGAAGACATCCCTGCTACTAACCCCGAGCAGCCGGCCTTGTGCTGCTCCCAGGTGCGGCGGCCGGCGACCACAGGCTGCGTTGCAGTGGCCATGGGCGGGTGGAGGTGGAGGCAGGCAGAAACGTCGAGAGAGATATTTGGGATCCACGGCCCAATCTAAAAACTGCTCGATTACTCAGTTGTGGGTCCAACATCGCTTTGATCAGATTAAATATGTCACCGAAAGGAAACCGGGAGACGATCCGTCAACAATACACGCTACAAACTTGTTTGCCGGTAACCGGTCACCTGCTTCTCAAGAAAAAAAAAAGCAAACAAAATTACCGCTGAGGCAAAGAAAAATAGCAGGGTACGTATAGTTGAAGGAAAGAATGGTAACGATGGAAAATTGCCCATCTACAGTGCACCGATCAATTAGGAACGCTAATATGTATAACTTTTATATAGGGTTTGTATGCAAAAAGGTGAAAATTTTGAGGTTGCGGAATAGTTTCCAGTATCTTTGTGAGTCGAGTAACCTTGGTCCTGTATGGATGATCCGTCGGTCTGAAATTTTCATGTGCATCGAAATGCTGAATGTTTCAAAGGTTTAAACTGAAGTTCCTTTCAGTCGTTTCCTGAACTGATCTAGGTGGTTAACTGGCACCCTTCTATAGAAGGAAAGTTTCAATGTTTCTTGCACGAAAATAGCAATCATAATTCATAAGACCAGAGATATAAAGAAAAAAAACTGATTGTATCAAGGAAAAAATAGTACTCGGTCATGTAAATACTACTATGGCTGTCCGAAAGTATAATACCTAGGTACTATCGATCAGTGGGATATGTAAACAACATGTAGGTCGAGAAAATGGAAACATTGCTAAATTGGTACATGTGATTTTCATTTTCCAATCATTTTTCAATAGTATGTGAAGCTAAATTAATTTACATTGAATCTAAATAGTATCTGAATAGGGTCAGCTAAAACACAAAAGACAAATTACTCCAGATTTGCTTTTGCTAAATTAAAATGATGATTAAGCCTCTTCTCTCAGGCATCACGTTTAATAGTTTGGAAGTGATGCTCTATGCCATGGTTGAAACACATCAATCAGATGAACCTCAGTACAGGGCAAGCATACGCTCCAGAAATTGCTCCACTAAAAACATGCAGTAAATGGAAGAACTACTATATGCCCCATTCCTCTAGCAGAATGCAACTAAACATGAAAGGGTAGCAACTATATGAGCACATAGCACGGATATATTAGAAAATATGGCCAGACAAATCAACATACCTCGAACTGTAGCCTTTAATAAACGCCTATAAAGATGATCAAGCACCTCTCAATATATATCATTTGTCTACCACCTCCTTCCTCTTACCGCTCCTTTTGAGGGTATTTGGTAAGTTTCATGTCATATAGGGTTAACTAAAACAGAAAGAACGAATTAATTATCTCAAGCTTTGCTATTTCTTAAATTAAATAGGGATTAAACCTCTTATGGCAAGATCGTAGTAGTTTGAAAGTGATGCTCTATGACATGGTTGAAACACAACAATCAGATGAACAGAATCACAGAGAGAGGTAAAGATAATAATCAAAACGGATATATATCCAAGGAGAATATAGAGGAGTAATGAGAGGGAAAGAGAACATGAAAGCGAGACAAAAAGAAAAGACTCCCACACCCCTCCACCACGAGTTTACCGCAGCGGGATCCCCCAAGCGCGCTATCTTCGGTGCGGGATCCCGGGAGCGTCTGCCTTCGATGAACCAGCAGCAGCCTTCTCCGCCGCCTCCGTTGTTGAGAAGGTCGCCGCCCTTGCCGGAGAAAAGAGATGAAGCAGCAGCAGCTTGTCCCGCTGTCTCCGCCATAGAGAACGCCGCTTCCCCCGCCAGCAACTCCGTGGCTCCCTTCTTGCTGTCCGGCTGTCCCCCAGCAACCCTTGTCGTCCCCGCAGACTATGCAGCGCAGGCGACGCACAGTGGCGGCCGGCTGGCCAGCACGTAGGGCGGATCTCACACGGCAACCCGTGCCAGGCGCCGGACTGGGCAGCGCGAGGGCTGAGCGTGGTAAACGGGCGGGTCCGGAAGGGATGCCCACGGGCTGCGTATGCGCAGAAGACATCCCTGCTACTAACCCCGAGCAGCCGGCCTTGTGCTGCTCCCAGGTGCGGCGGCCGGCGACCACAGGCTGCGTTGCAGTGGCCATGGGCGGGTGGAGGTGGAGGCAGGCAGAAACGTCGAGAGAGATATTTGGGATCCACGGCCCAATCTAGAAACTGCTCGATTACTCAGTTGTGGGTCCAACATCGCTTTGATCAGATTAAATATGTCACCGAAAGGAAACCGGGAGACGATCCGTCAACAATACACGCTACAAACTTGTTTGCCGGTAACCGGTCACCTGCTTCTCAAGAAAAAAAAAGCAAACAAAATTACCGCTGAGGCAAAGAAAAATAGCAGGGTACGTATAGTTGAAGGAAAGAATGGTAACGATGGAAAATTGCCCATCTACAGTGCACCGATCAATTAGGAAGCGCTAATATGTATAACTTTTATATAGGGTTTGTATGCAAAAAGGGGAAAATTTTGAGGTTGCGGAATAGTTTCCAGTATCTTTGTGAGTCGAGTAACCTTGGTCCGGGATGGATGATCCGTCGGTCTGAAATTTTCATGTGCATCGAAATGCTGAATGTTTCAAAGGTTTAAACTGAAGTTCCTTTCGGTCGTTTCCTGAACTGATCTAGGTGGTTAACTGGCACCCTTCTATAGAAGGAAAGTTTCAATGTTTCTTGCACGAAAATAGCAATCATAATTCATAAGACCAGAGATATAAAGAAAAAAAACTGATTGTATCAAGGAAAAAATAGTACTGGTCATGTAAATACTACTATGGCTGTCTGAAAGTATAATACCTAGGTACTATCGATCAGTGGGATATGTAAACAACATGTAGGTCAGAAAATGGAAACATTGCTAAATTGGTACATGTGATTTTCATTTTCCAATCATTTTTCAATAGTATGTGAAGCTAAATTAATTTACATTGAATCTAAATAGTATCTGAATAGGGTCAGCTAAAACACAAAAGACAAATTACTCCAGATTTGCTTTTGCTAAATTAAAATGATGATTAAGCCTCTTCTCTCAGGCATCACGTTTAATAGTTTGGAAGTGATGCTCTATGCCATGGTTGAAACACATCAATCGGATGAACCTCGAGTACAGGGCAAGCATACGCTCCAGAAATTGCTCCACTAAAAACATGCAGTAAATGGAAGAACTACTATATGCCCCATTCCTCTAGCAGAATGCAACTAAACATGAAAGGGTAGCAACTATATGAGCACATAGCACGGATATATTAGAAAATATGGCCAGACAAATCAACATACCTCGAACTGTAGCCTTTAATAAACGCCTATAAAGATGATCAAGCACCTCTCAATATATATCATTTGTCTACCACCTCCTTCCTCTTACCGCTCCTTTTGAGGGTATTTGGTAAGTTTCATGTCATATAGGGTTAACTAAAACAGAAAGAACGAATTAATTATCTCCAGCTTTGCTATTCGTAAATTAAATAGGGATTAAACATCTTATGGAAAGATCGTAGTAGTTTGAAAGTGATGCTCTATGACATGGTTGAAACACAACAATCAGATGAACAGAATCACAGAGAGAGGTAAAGATAATAATCAAAATGGATATATATCCAAGGAGAATATAGAGGAGTAATGAGAGGGAAAGAGAACATGAAAGCGAGACAAAAAGAAAAGACTCCCACACCCCTCCACCACGAGTTTACCGCAGCGGGATCCCCCAAGCGCACTATCTTCGGTGCGGGATCCCGGGAGCGTCTGCCTTCGATGAACCAGCAGCAGCCTTCTCCGCCGCCTCCGTTGTTGAGAAGGTCGCCGCCCTTGCCGGAGAAAAGAGATGAAGCAGCAGCAGCTTGTCCCGCTGTCTCCGCCATAGAGAACGCCGCTTCCCCCGCCAGCAACTCCGTGGCTCCCTTCTTGCTGTCCGGCTGTCCCCCAGCAACCCTTGTCGTCCCCGCAGACTATGCAGCGCAGGCGACGCACAGTGGCGGCCGGCTGGCCAACACGTAGGGCGGATCTCACACGGCAACCCGTGCCAGGCGCCGGACTGGGCAGCGCGAGGGCTGAGCGTGGTAAACGGGCTGGTCCGGAAGGGATGCCCACGGGCTGCGTATGCGCAGAAGACATCCCTGCTACTAACCCCGAGCAGCCGGCCTTGTGCTGCTCCCAGGTGCGGCGGCCGGCGACCACAGGCTGCGTTGCAGTGGCCATGGGCGGGTGGAGGTGGAGGCAGGCAGAAACGTCGAGAGAGATATTTGGGATCCACGGCCCAATCTAGAAACTGCTCGATTACTCAGTTGTGGGTCCAACATCGCTTTGATCAGATTAAATATGTCACCGAAAGGAAACCGGGAGACGATCCGTCAACAATACACGCTACAAACTTGTTTGCCGGTAACCGGTCACCTGCTTCTCAAGAAAAAAAAAAGCAAACAAAATTACCGCTGAGGCAAAGAAAAATAGCAGGGTACGTATAGTTGAAGGAAAGAATGGTAACGATGGAAAATTGCCCATCTACAGTGCACCGATCAATTAGGAAGCGCTAATATGTATAACTTTTATATAGGGTTTGTATGCAAAAAGGGGAAAATTTTGAGGTTGTGTTGCGGTCAGAAACCCACCGGCGGGCAGCGACTGGCAACACCGTAGAGCCGGGAACAACTAGGGTTGCGGCTGGCCTCAGTCCCTCAGAGCGACGGCCCGCAAAGCCTTCTGGTCACACGTCCGATGCTGTCGCAAGGGCGTGCCACCTGACCTATACCTGGTCAGGAAGGTGTTGGATGATGCCTCGCTTAGTTTCCTGCATGGCATACACGTAAACGTTAAATACGAGCCTCGATCGGCTCTCAGGTTATCTTGTGAATCGGCTCAAAGAGCCGATCCACCCATGATTCGTACGAGGTGTACGAATATATGGTGGTCCTGCTTGATCAAGATAAAGCTAAAGCGATCTACGACGATTTAGGGTTTTCACCGCATAATCGGATCATCCTACTCACGATTGGGCCTCGCGCTCGCGTACGGCGATCGTAAGCCGATCCTAGACAGGGCCTAAAAACCAACACGAGGTTGATCCCCGGAACATCCCTGTCTAGGGCTAGCAAACTCCACCCTACACGCCGCTGGATCCTCCAACCCTTTGTAAGGCCTAACTATTGCGGATATTAAACTAATCCTTGAAGAACAAGGAGCAACCATAACGGATCGGATCTACTAAACAATGATCAAGCGGGGTGCCGCCCCTACACCTAAGATAGGTGTAAGGGCGGCTAGATGTATAAGGGTTGCACTACGACAGCATATGATACGAAGAACAATGCTAACCCTAACACATCTAAGATAACTACGTTGCTCGCCATCAAAAAGGCTTCAGGACGAGCAACGCATGAACAACGTAAATAAGCTTATGCTGCCTAGATCGCAAGATGCGATCTAGGCAGCATGGTGCTTACCAGGAGAACCCTCGAGACGAAGGAGTTGGCGATGCGCCGAGATTGATTTGTGTTGAACGTTGGTTGTTTATTTCATAAACCCTAGATACATATTTATAGTCCGGGGGACTTTCTAATTCAGGCGTGCACCTAACCGTGCACGGGTCAAACTCTATCTTCTAATCTAAGATACGACCTACCATATTACAGATACACGGGCATGCTAGCCCAAACTTTGCATATAAGGCCGATTCACGTATTTCTTCCGTATATAATCTTTAAGCCTATCTTGATCGCGGCCCACCTCTGACCTGGTCAAATTCCGGTGATAACACATGCCCCCTGGTTTTGGAATTGATAATTCCAAAATCACTCGTTTTTCTTCGTCGGGTCATGTCATGGCAGAAGCGTGAACCGTCGCAGCATTCCTCATCATGATGCCCTGTCTTCTCAACTATTCCGCGTGATTTGACCGCTGTCTTTGGGCACCGCCTCCTCGGAAACTGCCGTGGCATTGAATTTCTACTATAGCCCCTTTATTTAAACGCCCTGATCAGTTTGCCACTTCATCCCTTTGCTTTGTTCTGGCCATCGGCACCCAAAAAACCCCCAATCTCCCATAGCCATGTCTTCCTCTTCTTCCTCCTCCACCTCGTCGGTCTTCTCTGACTCTTCCTCATCTCGCGAGCCGACGCCGGAGTGGGGCTCGTTGGCGGCGCACGACATTCTCGCCCCGACGACGTGGGACAAAGAGGAACATGATTCCTCCATCTGGTCTGAGGATGACAAATCCCTGACCGATGGAGAGGGTGACCTTCAATTCCTCGTCGAAGGGGAAGAGGAGGCGGAGAGCGAGGACGACCGCTTCTCCTGGGACGATTTCACCTCCTCCGAAGAAGAAGCGGAGGAGGACGGCGATGACTCCCTTGACGGTTACCCACCAGCAAAGCGCCTCCGCACCTGGTGGGACGACGACAGCGATGACGATGATGAGGAAGATGAGGCTCCCATAGAAGGCTACGGAAGCTCCGATGAGGAGCCTATCAGCAGCTGCGCCGGAGGCAGCGACGACGAGGGCAGCAATGGCCCCTAGATTAGGGATCAGTAGTAGTAGTTGGCTTTTGCCCTCTTCTTCCCTGAGCAATCGGCTCTTTCTTTGTAAGAAATCCCTCTATTAATGAAGAAAATATTCCTCAATTAATTTCGCTTCCTTGTCGACTTTGCCGATCGTCGAATGGAGTCGCCGTACAAAGAGCCGATAGCAGGACATCGGCTCGCATTGCGATCTGAGGCCAAGCTGTTGCCTAACCACGCGGTCCAACAGGCCTTACTAGGCCTAATTCTCGTCAAACCATCAGATTGGCCTAATTCCTCAGCAATCTCATATCATGACTTCATATCATGGCTTTGCTATTCTGAAGTCGACGCCTGTGCATCAGCTGTATTTGCATACTGTTATCTCCGTATGTTTTCTCAAGTCGATGTCTGCGCATCGGCTGTGATTTTATTTTTTACTGGCCGATTTAAAATCGGCCTCCATACCTTACTGCCCATTATCCCACATGCTTGGGAAATACTTCTTGAGGTGTTGACCATTGACGGCTACTGGGAACTTCTCGCCGTCCAACTCTTCCAACATGTATGCATTACCCTTCAAGGCCCGGACGACTTTGTACGGACCGTGCCAATTAGGAGACCATTTGCCATATGCCTTGTCCCCGGTTCCTAACGGCAACACAGCCTTCCCATACTAGATCACCAACTTGAAACTCCTTTGGTCTAACCTTCTTATTGTAGGCACGAGCTACCCCGGCTTTGTTCTCCTTAATCTTCTCCAACGACCAAAGCCTAAGTTCTCGTTGCGTCCTCAATAGTGTCACTCATCGAAGCTGCGTATTCTTCCGCTGTCGGATCATTCCGAAACGTGACACGTCTTGATCCAGCCGTAATTTCCCAAGGTAATACGGCTTCTCGTCCATAGACAAGATGGTACGGCGAAGTCTTTATAGCTCCATGGCACGACATGCGGTAGGCCCATAACGCTTCGATAACTTCTCATGCCAATCCCTAGGGTTCTCGTCAATCTTTCTCTTGATCAGCCTTGATTAAGCTCTGATTGGACGCTTCAGCTTGCCCATTAGCCTGAGCATAGTACGGAGATGATCGGATCAGTTTAATCCCCATGTCATCGCAGAACTTCCTGAATTCTTTAGAAACAAAGACCGAACCTCCATCGGTCGTGATAGTTTGGGGAATCCCGAACCTATGAATCACGTGTTCTTTCACAAACTTGATCACATCTTCTCGATTTCACCTTCTTCATAGGGACGGCTTCCACCCACTTGGTGAAGTAATCTGTGATGGCCAAAATCCATTCATGTTTTTTACTCGACGCCGGATGGATTTTGCCGATCATATCCATGCCCCACCCCCGAACGGCCAAGGCTTGATGATAGGGTTCATCGCCGATGCCGGTACCATATGAATCTTCCCGAACATCCGGCACGCTTGGCACCCCTTGTAGTAATTGAAGCAATCTTCAAGCATGGTGGGCCAATAAAACCCCGAGCGCCCGATTAGCCACTTCATCTTGTGAGCCGACCGATGAGTTCCACAGGCGCCTTCATGCACCTCATGTAAGAGCCGATTAGACTCGGTTGGTCCCGTGCACTTGAGTAGCAACCCTTCCAATGTCCTGTAGAACATGTCGTCTCCTATGAGGACATACTTCATGGCTTTGTATCTTATCCGTTTAGGTGCCCCCCGAGCCGAATCTTTTAAGTAATTGAAGATTTCGGCTCTCCAATCATCCTCGTTCCAGGAATTGTACTCGAACTTCGACCCGTCAGGTATATCTATGTAGCTCGACGCCATTTGTGCGAGATTGTTGGCCTCGGTGTTTTGGGATCTTGGGACCCAATTAAAGTTGATGTACCGAAACTGTGTCATCAACTCACGGCATTCCATCCAATATGGGAAAAGCGATTCACTCTCGCACTTATATTCATCCGTGAGCTGGTTAATCACCAACTTGGAGTCTCCAAAAAGCTCTACTGCCTCCGCCCCGGCTTCCAGTAGCAACTCCATCCCCTTACGTACCGCCTCATATTCTGCTACGTTGTTGGTGCAAGGGGTAGATAATCCGATGGAGAAGGAGTATTCTGCCCCCGAGGCGACACGAGCAGTAATGCCGATGCCACAACCATCGTCGCAAGCCGATCCATCGAAGAACATAGCCCATGCACGTATAGATAGTGCTGCTATATTGGTACCGATTCGCTCAGCTATGAGATCGGCCAACGCTTGCCCTTTGATCGCTTTCGCAGGCCGATACCGGAGATCGAACTCGACAACGCAAACATCCACTTACCCGGCCGGCCTTTCAACACAGGGGCCGACAGCATGTGCTTGACAACGTCTGACTTGCATATGACGAAGATCTCTGCCGTCAAAAGGATGTGATGCAGCTTGGTGCAGGTAAAGAACAAGCAGAGGCACAGCTTCTCGACCTCAGGATACCTTGTTTCCGCGTCCAACATCCTTCTGCTAAGGTAGAAAACGACCTTTTCAACGCCCTCGTAGAGTTGCACCACTACCGAGGCGATGGACGTGTCGCCTATCGACAAGTAGATGTAGAACGGCCTGTCTTGCCGGGGCGGAACTAGCACGAGCGGCGTCGTCGCATACCGTTTAATTTCATCAAACGCCCGCTGCCGTTCGCCCCCGGTGAAATTCGTCATCGGATTTAGTCTTCACCGGTGCCATGAATGGCTCGATTCGTCCCGACAGATTAGAGATGAATCGTCGAACAAAATTGATCTTGCCGATGAGACGTTGGAGCTCCTTCTTCGTGGTGGGCGGTTGCATGGTGCGCACCGCCTCTTGACTCTTCAGAGCCGATTTCAATTCCCCGTTCATGGACCGGAAAACCTAGGAACCGACCAGCCGTCACACCGAAGGCACACTTCTTCGGGTTCATTCTCAGTCCGAACTTCCGAGTTCGGTCTAGGACGCGCCGTAAATCATCCAAGTGTCCCTCCATGGAGACAGATTTGACTACCACGTCGTCGATATAGATTTCCACCAACTTACCGATCAGATCATGAAATATGTAATTCATAGCTCGTTGGTACGTTGCACCAGCATTCTTCAACCCAAAGGTCATGACTACATATTCAAACAAGCCTACCGCCCCGGTACTCTGAATGCGGTCTTGTGTATATCTTCCGGAGCCATGAAGATTTGGTTATAGCCGGCGTTGCCATCCATGAAGCTCAACACCTTGTGGCCAGCAGCTGCATTGATCGTTGTTTCGCCACAGCATCGGATACTCGTCCTTTGGAGTGGCTCGTTGAGATCTCGGAAATCGATGGCCACACGCCATCGGCCGTCCTTCTTCTCTACAGGAACGATATTGGAGATCCACTCAAGCATACCCGCATGGCCTCGATGAACCCGGCGGCCAACATTTTCTCGATTTCTTTCTTGACTTCTTCCGAATTTCGGCCCTCATCCGACGTGCTCGTTGCCGGAACGGCCGAAATCCTTTCTTAAGGGGGAGCCGATGTTCAATGATGCTCCCGTCTAACCCGTGCATCTCTCGTGTAGTCCCATGCAAAGCAATCTGGGTATTCTTTCAATAGAGCAATCATCTGACTCCTGAGCTGTGGATCTAACTTCTTGCCGATAAAAGTTGGTCGCGGCTTATCCCTAGGGCCGATGTCGACTTCCTCTAGCTCATCAGCCGAGGTGAACCCATACCCTAGCTTTCCGTCACCTGTGAGGTCGACGCCAAATACTGGGAGAGCCGGTGGTGCGGATGATACGGTCCGATCACTGGAATCGGCCTCCATCTTGATCATCACCAGGATCTTGTGGCAGTGTCGGGGCCGATCGCGTGGACCAGCTCCCTCTTCACCCTTGCTATGAGAGCATCTGCCCTCGTCACTACCCTTACCAGGGCGGTACCCAAGTTCTACCATGTTGATGTTGAACAAGTGTCCTGGCTGGCACCTCCCAGGGTACATATCTTCCGCCATGTCGACGGCGTATGCCGGTGAACTCGGCACTTCCGGTGCTGCCAATGCGAACGGCAGCGGTGGACGGGACTGGAATGGCATCTCTCCTTTGTAAGTCCCCAGAGCTGGTCCCGACGGAGAATACTGATGGCTCATGATTTCCTGGATCACGCGCAGAGCGACACGCTCCAACGTGTTCACCAGTGCTCTCGTAGTGGCGGTGCAGCGAATGAGCCACCATGAAGTTGATCTCCCCGACGCAGCGACCCGGTGCGTTCTTCTCGACGGGGCGGACAGGTCCACTCCATCGAGCGCGCCTTCGAGTGAGAACCCCTTCCACCTCGATGCCATGGGAGCGGGTTCCGTGGAAAGAGCCGATGAGGTCGGCTTCGAGGACCGCCTTGATCTCGTCGTGCTTCTTCTTGAGCTCGTCGGCCGATCCTCGTACTTGACCGGAGTGCTTTCCGCCATCTCGGATGTAGATGGCGATGCGGTGGATGTCGAAGATCGTCCCACCGGGCGTGCCGAATGTGTTGCGGTCGAAACCCACCGGCGGGCAGCGACCGGCAACACCGTAGAGCCGGGAACAACTAGGGCTGCGGCCGGCCCCGGCCCCTCGCAGCGACGGCCCGCAAAGCCTTCTGGTCACACGTCC
>NC_061508.1:171291991-171304998 GCF_022539505.1 Lolium rigidum
GGAGTATTCCTCTTTGCGTATAGAAACTCTAACTTCAGTATCCTCTGCACCAATGTTTGGAGGTATGAAAAGAAAGAAAGAAACAATACCTTCAGTAGTCTTTTGCACTGACAACTTTAGAGGCCATAAAGTTTGTGCATATCTCTGAAGCGTAGAAAGCACACATTTGTGGATTTCAATTATCTTTGTCAATATCTATAATGATTAAACCGATTAAACCAACATAGTTCCCTCGAACAAAAAGTATAGTTTCTTTAGCTGCAACCCACCTAAACGCAACACGTAAAGAGAAAGGAAACATGTAAAGAGAAAGCACACATGGGCATCAACTCCGTTGTTTCATACTCATCTAATCCCTGAAAGGAAAAATAGAAGTTTGAATATATATAGTACCGTGTAGTGCAACTGAGACAAAAAAAAACTATTACTAAGGCAACACTCATAATATCACGATCACAACTATATGGTGATACTTACTTTGAGCTCACCATGCAAAATGATAATCTACATCCTGATGCTCAATTGAACAAGCTACTTAGTACTCAATATAGAAATGCCAAGGGAAATATATGAAATCCTATGGTTTCACATAGCAGGCATGATAGGTGCCCGGACATGAATCTTTGGTAGAGATAGCAGAACACACATGAAAAAGGAAATTCAGAGACATCACATCAACATTTTTTCGAAAGTAACATAATTGTTTTAACATCTGAACTGAATCAAAAAAAACAAAAAAGGCTACAATTTCAATCAAACCAGCACATGGAAAAGAGAAAAGGGGAAAGGCCAACCAAGGAATAACCAACAGATACCAAGGCCTTATTAACATATAATATTTAAACAAAATATATTGAGCAACACAAAATAGATAAAGGAGTACAACCCGATTGCCTGAGTGTCGTACCCTCATGCCGTGTTGCCACTACCCAGTAGAACATACGCCGTGATGCTCCCTGGCTCCCAACCATGGCCAACTGCTCGACACACTTCAGAATAAGCATTTATTAACTGGCATGCCAAGCAGCACATACATCCGTACTCTTCTAATGCAGTCAAGCAGACAATGCAGATGCATGGTAGATATTAGCACAATAGACACGTGGGTGACGCATCGGTATCACCTGGGGCTAAGGTGGTAGGAGCTGTAGTGTTACATGGGCAATGTCCAACGAATGTTCAGAGAAATTAGTATATGCCTGTTGAAAAGAAGAGACGGGTCGAGCTAGCTAACATAATGCCAACAAAATCAACACACGCATAAAAGAAAAAAGAGAGGCTGAAGTATGTATACAAACTTGAGCAAGAAGGACGTGTGGCTGAGTTGATACTTTGCAGGAGCAACACGAACTGATATTTCTCACAATCAGATGTGGATCTTGTCTCCAACAGCAAAGATAGTTTCAGTGGCTAAAGTTGGGAAGCAAATTTGACCATATGGCTTACAAGAAATTATCAAATTGTTTTTGTGGCAAACCTGCAATGCACCAAGAAATGATCAAATTGTTAGCAAACCTGGGAGAGGGAAATCACACTATTCCCAACTCCTTGAAGTGTGAATTTCCTTTGGTCATTTTCTAACAAAAACAAATCTCCATGAGCTATCCAAGAAATGGTAAACGTGCGGCATTTTCTGAAAACATTGTGCCATGCACATCTGAATAAATCACTGCAGTCATGCATGGTCCACTTTAAAACTGCAAGAGTGTTTGCCTACATATATTTTCATTTAGATGGTAATATATTTGGATAATATATAAGAATAGACATATTTATAAACAACTCATTAATAGAACCTTTGTTCTTACTCTTTGGTGGCACCAACTATTTGAGTAACAAACTAAGAATGGGGCATGATGCAATGAAACTCACGTGAGATAATTTGACACACTTATAATGCAGGCAGAGACAAGCTTCAAAGCTTCCAATGCACAACCAGCAGAAACAATTGCATGCCTGGATGATATTATTGAGGACACCCTGTAATCAAAAATACACTTCATGCACCCAAGCCCTCTTCAATTAAAACATTATGCTTCTTGATTCGAAGATTTATACAGCTGAACATAATAAAATCATACTTAGACATCATGATAACCGCTGACTCTGCACCAACAACCGCATCTTCACAAAATACATCGCTTGGTAGCTGATCTGGCTGCCCTTGATCCTCATTACCATGACGAGAGGCACCGTATCATCCAACCCTGTGCACAGAACTGAAAAGGTAAATCTGAAGTAAAATAAAAGTAAAAGCTGCATCCAAATAAATTATGCGGTGATTCCTAGAGCCAAACTAATAGTCAATATTGTGTCCTTAAATAAGTAACCACTAAAGGAGATAGGGAAGTATAGTCGTGTACCTGAAATCTGAAAGAAAAGATCCACAAACCATGAGACTTGTGTAACAAACAAACATAGCCGATAAACGCAAAGGTATTATACTTACCGGGGGGGATAAAAAAAGAGAAACTATAGAAGATTCACTAAATAGTTGTTATAATTGCATATGAAACAGAATCTTCTCACCCTGAAATATTTACCCATAGTATGAATCAACGCGTTCTGCTGAAAGACCACGGTACCATAGGCAACTGAGAGGGGTTCCGAAAATATTTGCTGAATTTTTAACAGTTCCTTCTAGCATTTTCATGGTATAAAAGTTGTCCATTACTGCTAGCTTCCACCGCAGGCATACGGCATCAAAGGTCACATAATTATTTTTTGCCCTAAAGAAACTTTACATAACTACATGAGCTCCTCACAAATTCATACAGAGAATTGGAAAAACAGAATGAAAGAGGTCACAACATGAGTGCTGCTACTGTAGTAGTTTGTACTGCATCGTGTCGTCTGTTATTCAAGGGAAATCATCCTCTGCACTTTAATCCCGCGTGGAGTACATAAACAGAGAAAGTAGCATGCCATTGTCCTACAAGGAGAAATAAAAGAGCATCTGAAAGAAGCCAAGCATTGAGTACAAACTGCAGCACTCCAAGATAAAACAAAAATAAGACAGGACATAATTATTGATTAAATCATCATGCTTTGCACAGAGATAATAAATGACAGTATGTGCATGTGAAAATAAAAGAAAGATATTAAGAAATCACGAGGGCATGAATATCATTCATATACCGCAATCTGCTTCTCCTTGACCCAACATAGGCGTGAGTTTAAGAACTCGGATATGCAAGAATGGATCTGAATACCAGCAATATTATACTCTAGAGGATCAGAACCGTTCCAGACATCTCTTAGTATTCAAACTAAACCTTACGTACAGTTCTGCAATTGACATATCTCGTATATGTTACGTGGAAAAGTAGTACCTCAGATAATGCAAGTTTTATACCCTATAGCTAAATTCTAGAAACCAAGGAGACGATCTATTTTAGTAGTGATATTCAGGGAAACACTGGAATAATTTAGAATACTTTGTAGCACAAGGTGTATGTAATGCAGGTTGCGGACCATTTTCTACAACACCGCTGCTTGAATTGTTGACAAATAGGTGCAAAACTTGCAATAAACTTCAACGTCATAGAAAGATCAGTTGAGATGTTACATGATAATACATGATAGGCTATGGATACAGGTATAGTTATCGATCCTTTTCTTAATCCTCATGCAATAAACAATTTTTATTGCGTAAAAGACTTGGAAACCTCATGCCTGCTTACCAGGGCAGGGGTATCTTCTCCGCAGCACGGCAAGGCACAGAGGAGCCTCCATGTGTGCTTGCATCACTCGCAATGAGTGTCTTACAGAAGAACTGCATTTGTGGCCTCGCTTTCGTGCAAGCTCTGACAGCAGGAATGATTTTTTTGCATACTGATAAACATCAGACCAAAAGAAACACAGGGATTAGGGCATTGGTACATAAAGAGAAAACTTCAGAGAAAGCCATAAATTTTAGATGCTTATTGTATTCACTGGTTGAGGAAAGTGGCTACTGAATAAACACGGAAACACAAAATTTCCATCCATATGAAAAATAAGAGCATTCTAGAATTAGGAATCGGTAGAAGAAAATATTCAGGCATCAAAACCATGTAAAGATAAAAACGAAGGAGCTAAGAAATAAGAGGAGCCAAAGCACGCCTGATACACAAGTAGCCGTACACAAAGAACATTAAAGCATCATTCGGTGATGGTATCTGAACCAGATGCAGAATAAATTAGAAAACAAAAAACAAATGGGCATAGACTCAAGATTTACCTGTCCAGTTCCTTCTGATCAAGCTGGCCACTGTATATCAACTTCTATAAATGCTCATCGGCCAAATTAATATACTCCTTCCCATGTCCAAAGAATATCCAAGAATTGTTAGGCCAGTCAAATACGTAACTAATTTACAGAGAAAGCTCTAGAGTCAACAAGTTATGAGATAGTATAATCATGTCCAAAGTTAATGCAAGTATATAAGCAAGTTATTACTTCTATCAATACACACAACAAGAAAGCAGAAAAGATAGTATAATCAGATGAAAGATGTTAAATTGATTATTTAGGAAAAAATATGGAAGCTAACCACCAAATTGTTTTGTGCCTGCTACAACCCTCAAATATATTAACCAACTTACTACCTGATATATATATATCATCCATCTATAAGGAGCATGAGATTGAAAGGATAAGAAAATGGCTTCTTCAATCATTGGAAGGAAAAGGATAAGAATTGAAGAGAATGATTGGAAGTGAACCTGTAAAACCACAAACATAGATATGGTTCTGTCAAATCAATTGAGCTTCATGGCAATGATTAAAAATAGAAGAGTCGCTATGGGTACAGTCATGTTAAAAGATGTAAACAAAATAAATAATGACTGCAAAGACATTCTCATTGGTACACTCGGTATCTCCACTCATACATGGACGATGGATCAACATAATCTTTTGGTACTTTTGATGACAAACAATATTAATACTGAAAGGGAGGGTGCTAAAAAGATGCAAATACAACAGCATATACAGTTAAAGAGCATCACATGTTTTCTATGTGGTTCTAAAAGACAAACTGAATTGCAGTGCCATATACAGTTAAAGAGCATCACATGTTTTCTATGTGGTTCTAAAAGACAAACTGAATTGCAGTGCCAGACAAGAGACAATAAGAAGTGCAAGGTTATTTCTTTATCCAATTTCCACAAAATATATTTAATACTTTGTATGCCCCTGTGCTGACAAGAATGGGCTACCAGAAAACATTTACTCCGCTAGTCAAGAGGCAGCAACGACAAAATTATCTAACAGGAATCTGCACAAACCTTTTAACTGGGTTATCCAAGTCGCAATTTAATGAGGACTGAAGTTAATAAATTCCTGCAAGGAACACATAACATCACTACCAAGGGCTCAAAACTCACCGGCAGCAATAGCACAAGAAAGAACGCCACACTGACATAGTCTCACCTTAAGCTGATAATCTCCAAGATACGTTTTGACACTCCATAGCGTAGAGACTGAAGAAGAACAAGCAAAATCCATCTGCAGATCTTTGTGCAACAGAAGCTCATGATAAGTGGCTAGCTGGAATGAGGTATCGCTGTAGATGGTGACCAGTAGCAAGGCAATCTGTGCCAAACACCAAAGGATAATTTCCAATGATTTTGGCTTCCATGCAGGGAGAGAAGAATGCACTGGTAGTGCCCAGATGGCCAGATGCATTTGGTTGATTCAGAAATAATTAGAGAGCCCGTTGTCTTTCGTTCGGCAGTTGGAAGAATAGTTAGCAAAAAAAATTGTGCGAGGAGCAGGAGATGCTGACCTTGACAATGCAGCGAGTCCCATGAGCACCTTCTTTCTCCCATATATGCATGTTTGATCCATATCTGCTCCACTAAACACATAAATCCAATCATATGAGGAAGAAACAATTATTAGAATTGTCTAAATTGGCAGAAAACGAACTGAAAGACAAGACAAAATATATAGGGTGGGGAGTAGAGAGAGAAGAAGGGGGGAAGGACCGAACCTCACATTGTTGCAGCTCCTCCTCTTGGCCTCCATCACACCACCGGCCACAAACCCTGCAGTTGTGCCCTCGTCCATGAGAAAAACAAGAGAAACCAGAGTGAGAGATGAGAGAGAGATGGACAGAGGAAGAGACAGACAAAGAGAGGAGGGAGAAGCAAGACGAACCTCAGCCCCGTGCTGTCGCCTGACCCGCATCTCCTAGGCATGTCGGCCGGCCGGCCTTCCTCCACCGCTGCCTAAAATCAACACAAACCCTCCCATGAGGCTCGCCGCGTCGCCGGCCTGGTAGCGGTCGTCGCTGCCCACGAAAGGGTCTGCGGCTCCATCCCCGCACGTCCGGTCGCCAGCCCCGGCGGTAGGCGCGCAGTCCCTGCTGCCGCCGGCTCCCGCCTCCAGCCGCCTCGGCACAATGTCCCTGCCGCCGCTGGCTCGCGTCACTCGAGCGCCACTCCCGCTGTAGAGGGGGAGAGCGAATAAATGGAAATGGGGGAGGAGAGGAGGCTGCCATTGGAGAGGAGAGGAGGAGGTGGGGATTGGGGGAGGAGAGAAGACTGATTTGAGAGAGCTGGCCCGATCTAGGTTTTCACCCGGCCCTCACGCGCATAGAAAGCTCACGCGAACGAGAGTGCGCGCCTGTCTCACACACTCGGCCCCGCAGGTTGCTGGTCCTACTCGTCATGGACTATCTCAGAAGACATACAGGTGAGAAAGTTTTTACTGCATCTAACGGCTGTGGTGAAAAGTGGGACTTGGTATTTACTGTGCAAGGCCAAACCAACGATCCAGATGATTTTGCCCCTCTCAGGTGCCTCCAATGGACGGGTAATCTTTGAACATTTATAGGAAGAATTTTCTACTCACTCCGACATGCAACATCTGACTTTAGTTCATTTACTTGAGGGAATATACAAGTGTATGTGCACACGGTTCCAAGCCTCCGATCTTATCCTCCAACTAGGTCTTACGTAACTGTGGCTATATTTCATTTTTCTACTAGAAGTCAATCATATTGTCTAACAACTATGAACCATAGTACTTTATGCGATTCAAACTAATTGACTCAACTTTTTTTAGATACGGATATATTTGTATCTTAATAAAACCGAGTCAATTAATATGAATCATATTGTACATGTTTATGCAAACAACAGTGTAGTCGATGGGATACCTTTGTTTCCCTTGCACCTTTATATTAAATTTCATAGAGAGTATAGCTATACTAACTATTTTTATCTGGCAATTCATCAAATCCAAATGGGTTAATCAGTTTTTCTTTGGTAAATAGGCTAGTCTACAC
The DNA here is from genome assembly GCF_022539505.1 of Lolium rigidum. NCBI lineage: Eukaryota > Viridiplantae > Streptophyta > Magnoliopsida > Poales > Poaceae > Lolium > Lolium rigidum. The sequence continues at coordinate 171,299,269 of NC_061508.1, forward strand.
TACTTAAAAAGGAGGAACATGTTCCTTATTCTGCCTAGGCTCCGATACGTCAAATCTTTTCGTCGTCCTCGTCGTTGTCCCGTTCCGCACGCGTTGGGCCATGCCAACATGGGCCGCCCCAACACCGCAGTAGGTAGCACCTTTCGTCGTGCCCTGCTAGGTTTCATGTTTCTCTCCCCTAGCGCACACCCCTTCCCTACCATGCCGCCAAATCCGCAGGCGATGGAGTCTTCGTCGAGCTTGGCAGCACCTCTCTGCGTGGAGGAAGCGCGAAGTAGGCTAGGAGGCCCCGACAGTCCATGACCGTCCATGCGAGGAATCCCGAAGCTCTCTCACGTGCGCCTCCACCATATACCGTTCTCTCCCTGGATCCAATCGCGCCGCCGCCTCTGCCACCCACCTCGCCGGACACCTAGCCCCTCCCACGGCCAGCAGGTCCTCCGAAGCTCAAGAGCTCCTTGTCTGCTTCCCCTCCTCCCTGTGACCGTCGAGCGTCCCATGCTCGTCCTCGCTCCTATGACCGGTCGCGCAGGCCAAGGTTGTCGTGTTGTACTGCGTGGGGTGGTGGTGTAGAGGGTTTCTCCACGGACTACTCTGTGAAGTCTGATGGTTCCGGCGGCTCGATGGCCTGGATTTGGCCTACCATCATGAGGGATGCAATAGATTGGATTTGGAAGGTGAGCCCTATTTTCCTTGTGTCTATAGTCATTTGCTGAGATGTGATGGGAAGGATTCCAGTAAAGGTGCCTCCATTTGCTTGTCGGAATTGTCCCAATCCATATTGCCCTCATAGCTGATTAAGTCTGCAATTTTGTACTGATAGGTCATTGACATTAGGAATTACAATTTTGTGCCGTTGACTGAGGTCTTGTGTGTCAACTACCTACATAGGTTCCTCATTGTCTATGAACTTCATGTAAGTCCATCTTTGCACCAACACAAACAATCCTGGTAAAATCACATAATGTTGTTGAGATCATTTGGTTTCTCATGGCAGGAAGGCGAATCTTGGACGATGCAGCTCTTGGCACTGGCCTGCTTGTCTCAGGCTTCAAACATGTTGGAGACTTATGTGCCACTTCTGTACATGCAGGTCAGTGAGTGTTGACAATGAACTGCTTGGTCACAATGCTAGGAAACATGAACTGCTCTTCTTTCTCAGAAAAACTGAAGCTTATAAGCCAAATAATTGGTAAAATCTTGACATTTGTTACAGTGCTCAGTCTTCTAAGATGTACACTAATGCGTAATGTAAAAAAGACTGCTTGGTCAGTATGTGACAACATCTAGAACTCTTAATTCATAGGAAGTAACGCTGGCCATTGTACTCAAAGTTGTGTGTTAGTCAAAAAGGCAACAATGAGTTTGTTTGAGTGATATATTTTCTATGGTGGCGTACTTTTTTGTTTGATAAGTCGGAGTTCATTGCATACCTTTTATGTACTTGTGTCATTTGTTTCAAACCATGCACGACATTCTGATCTGGATCGATACGAAAGATAGAAATATTGGTTGGTACTCTATATGTTTATATGGACAACTAATGTGGTATGCTTGAGAGATCTGTAGTAGCATCGATGTATTCAACAGATATTGGCAAAAAAGTTATTAATATGGGGTTTATATGCATGTTCACTTGTACAACAGATCAACCATGACGGTCAGTAAAACAGATGAAGGTGTGATGGGACTTGCGGTTGACTCCAATTTCAGCACGAGGATGTGTGAGTCCTGATGTGCCTGCATGTGCTGCATTGGGTATCGTTAGGTAAGCTCAGTGTTGTGTTGCTAACTATTTGTGACTGCTCGTCTCGGTGCTTGTATTTTCTATCGGACACAAACAACAATCGCAGCGTCTTGGTATATTGCAATTGATTCACCTTTTTCCGAAAAACTCCCTAAGCAGGTAGCTAGATTTTTCAGTGTTCTATGTCTCCTTAAGACACAAGTTGAAGGTCTGGCACCTAGAAAACACCTTAATTCTTGATATCCTTATGTAGCTCACTGTTTTATCATGTTTCCTGCAGGTTGGTGCTGGTTATTTTTATAGACGTATGCAAGTCGTTCTTTCTAATGGAAATCACTACGCTTAATGTCTTTGATGCAAGTTGATGGGATGTATTATCATAGCGGTGAAGCAGGCCTGTAAATTTACCAAAGAACATCTTCTTAAAAATGGACCAACTGTAAGTACTAAGGAAACTTGGACAATTTCTATCATGTAGATTCTCTGCATGTATGTCCTTTTGGGGATTGCTCAGGGATGTGTTGGGTTGGAATATGTTGTTGGTTGTTTTATTACTCCCGATTCCTCTGTTGGATGGATTCAGCTGGAGAGTTCATGCTCTGCTTCAACAATGCTATCTTGTTGGATTAGCTGGTAAGTTTCAATGTTGAAGGCTTGCTTACACTATGTTTTTTTTGCCAGCGGGGGACCACGGTGGAGGGGGCTCACAGGCAGCAAGATCAAGACATGATCCAGGAGGAGGCCCATGAGGTTATGGCGGCAGTTGTTCTTGCTACCGGTACGACCTGATCCAGTTCGTGAATCTACCGAAGCTTCTCATCGCCACCTCATGCGAGATCTTATCGGCCTGCGCCATCTACGGGCAGCTCACAGCCACTGCCAGGTCCCCTCCTCTTCTCTTCTCATGTTAATTTTTGGTTCAAAGATTGATGTGTATTTCAATAAAACATGGATACGAAATCTATCGATGCATTTCCTATGCGTAGGATATTGAATTTGAGTACCCGGTCAGTAGCCTCAGATATGTTTGCTTCTCCCTATATATATATTTACTAAGGGTTCAGAGATATATGGATGTAGAACATGCTATTTTCTCACATATTAACAAGCGAGATTACTATGGAAAAAGAGAAAAAACTTAAAGAAGCATAATTTGTGGTAAATAGACACCGCCATATTTGAAGAAAACTCTTTCAGAGATGGATGCATGTACATCATGCTATTTCCTTACATATTAACAAACAAGCATGTTATGGCAGAAAAGAAAATGTAGAGTAAAGGCTATTAGAAACTTACTTAGATGAATATTTTACAGTAGACATTTGTTTGAGTATACAGAACATAAACTCCCTACAATTCAGTAAAGTTTCAATTGTTTTGGCTTGTTATTGACCTGATGATGAAGACACCTCTGCATAGTTTTGCAGTGCATGCAAATTTATATGTAGTTCAACTTGAGCGCGATGATATATTTTCAAAGCCAAAGCATGTATAACTAAATCCTATACTTTCTCTGGTTAAGTGTTTTACATGTGTACCTGAAACCTTTTTATAATTTCTTCTGCAGCTAGCTTCATATTTCCTGTTATCTAATGTAAAATATGAAGTTATGGTACATGCTAATGGAAAGAAGTTACTACCAGGAAAGTTTTGCTACCTGCTAAATAAAATACACGCATGGTGTATACTATTCGGCCAATATACACCCACTGAAACTTGGAGATCATGTAACAGCCTCCGCTCCATTTCCCTCTCATTTTTAATGGGAAAACCCCGAAGGCCTCCTCCCTGGTATGTATCAGCAAACTATTATGCTGCTGTGAACTGGGTTATTTTTTTGCGAAGGAAATACCGTTCTGCTGATGTATTTTACCACTAAAAAATTGGTGATATTTTTCTGTCAGTTTTTGTGTCTACACGCACTGTCATTACACCTTCTGAAGGTCCACAGATTTGAATGTTGACAACAAGCTCAAGGCTTCCACTTCCCGTGGTTCAATATGTAAAATGACAGCTTTTAGTTTCTTAACAGAGATGATATTTGTATTTGCTCATAAAGATCTTTTTTTACTCTGCTTCACTTTGATCCTATTTCTGCTTGCATATGTACAGTTACACGCCATGGCTGTGGCCAATGTATATTTGTGGTAGAAGAATGAACAAATGGATTTGGATAATTAAATGTTGGGTAGAAAAGTGATATATTTGTGCCCCTGAAATCTGCATAATATGGATGTTTATATTTCTGTCTATGTAAGTAAAAATCATTCATTCTATTAGTTATGTCTGGATGTCATGTATTGTGTTGTCTGATGATCCAAGTCATTGTATATGTAGCACACCAATAATGTTGAAAATGTTGGTTTAATATAAAAAGGTTGGAAGCACGCGTACTATACAAAGCTATAACATACAACAAAATTGTAGTTTATCACCAAAATATTTCTAATGGAAAGGTTTAGTTTCCCAATGGATCTGTAGTTTATCAGAAAAAATATTTCTAACTGAAGGTTTAGTTTGCCAAATCAAGAGTTGTTCTTTTGCGTTCATTTTATGAGTATTGATTTGTGTAGCCAACTCAAAACAACCTCATATACGCCAAGACGGACATGGGAGACATTTCCTCCTCAGTTGTCTAAATGGGTGGATATGTGTGAGAAGAAGTACCCAGGTTTCCAGTGTTATATGAGCATTAGCCGTGCATGGAAATTGGTCGGTTGCGCTGGAAATATAGGCCCACTAGATTGAGAAAAATATTCAAGTTTAAAGTATAATATAAACATGGGTTATGCATCAACTTTTGGTTGGATGTGCTAGAAATACAAACCCACTAGATTATCTTCACTGCCAGGGGATTATTGTATCTAAACTATGTTTCTTTTGAAGAAACGATTTATCATTTGTTAATCTCTTGGGGTGGGGGAGGACTGAGCGGCCTTGCCAATAGTGGAATGTACTCAGAGGGAGGAGGTTCAAAAAGGCAAATTGAGATGGTTAGGTTCAAAAGGGCAAACTAAGATGGTTAGGCGGGTCGATCGACTTTGAGGGCAAAATCTTAGGTCGCGGAGATGTTATTGTCGAGGAGTTTATTTCCTATCTTTACCTACTAATAAAGTGAATAAAGTGTCTTCCTTTTTTTTGGTACAACTTAAACTTCCCTATATGTTCCCACCAAACTTACAAAAAATACCACCGCTCAAGCAAAATAATGGTTCGGTTGGCCGTAGATAGACTGTAACCACTTGCGGGCAGAAAAATCTAAGCATATGACGAGCCTAACCACTTGAGCTTGTGTATAATCCCATGGCTAAAAAATATTACTAGATTAGTCCCACCTCGCTTCATTATATGTAGTCTCGTTCGTTTTTACATGTAAGTTTCCTCAATATCGACAAGCCGCCTATGAAAATAGAAGACCATGATAAGGAAGGAATTAACTCGTAGGAGCGGCGGTGGTCATGTTGAGACAAGGATGACGGTAGGGAGAGGGAGCAGCAGGAGCAACGCAACGAGCCCTTCCAACGAAAATAGTCTCGCTTCTGAGGATAATAAACGAGAAAGGTAATAACGAGACCCGATCCATGGAATATGGTTGTATAAAAATGTGCTCCTCCTTTTATAAAAGAATTGTCTTTGGACACACATCTTCTTATGGGCAGAGGTAGTATGATAAATTAGATGGAGACAGCGAACACTCATCAATAACTGCTGCGATTCCCCTATGATATTTGAACTTAATTTTGTTATGGTTCTGCTGCAACACAGAGGCTAGGCAACTTATTTGCGGTACTAAACTTCTCTATGACTGAAAACATATTCACTAAAAGTAAATAAGGCGGAGTACAGGGGAGGTAGTCGGTGCAACGCTGGATGGCACAGTGGTGCATGACGACGAGTCCCTAGGTTGGGCGGTGGCATGTGATGCATGTGGACGAGTCTTTGGGTTGGGCTGCGCGTGGGATAATTCGAGGAAGGGGAAGGAG